>NC_064562.1:62753801-62989665 GCF_937001465.1 Orcinus orca | reverse complement strand
AAAAGACACAGCCACCCCAAAGTTTGGGACGGCTCTGTTTACAGGAACCTCGTTTACGTTACAAGTTCAATATTGCAGAAAGCGAAAAATGTATAAAGAAGTTGTGGAACGTACGTACAATGCAATATCACTCAGCAATGAAATCTATGTCATCAGGTCCGTAGCAGCATAATGAGTGGATTCAGGTACGATGATTCTAAGTGAAATAAGTCACACAGAAAAAGAAACATCATAAGATATCACTAATACACAGAATGTAAACGTGGCTACACAGGAACTGAATTACAAAACAGAACAGGGTCTCAAATGTAGAAAACCAACTTATGCTTGCTTAAGGGGAAAGGTGAGTTGGGGTGCTGCATAAAACCAGAGATTGAAATTAGCACAGATACCGTTCAATAAGCCAAATATGTAATAGACAAGAGCTACTCCTTGCTCAACGAAGTGGACACAACACCCCATATTAAACGCCTAAGAATATACCTGACTAGTAGGAATCTTAAAACCTATGGATTGATATGTCTCCAAAAGAGAATCAAGCGTGTGTACAGCGGCATAAACGCAGCAGTGATAGGATTGGTGAGGTTCGGTGAGCAAATGCACACCCTTTGAAGTCATATTGTATGGTATCCATTCCATGGGTCTCAACTCTCCAGGTTTAAGGGATTCTTCCTTCAGCTAAAACATGCATGTGGAACCCACAGTATGATCCACCGTGTGACCGGGAAACGTGTTCAAATGTGTCTCAGTTTTCATCCCCTGGTACTCGGGTGTAACATTCCAGATGCTTTACTAACACTCTGCCCACTTGGAGAGTGACTGCCTTTATCCTCCTGTTTGGCCCAGTTGGCAATTTCTGCGAAAGATGAACAGGAATAGGGAGAACCAAGGAGAGACTAGCTGGAGGTGTCTGGACGGGCAAATTTAACTCTCATTTCCCACCAGGAAGAGGAATTAACCAAATGCTCAGCGTGCCGTGCCGTAACCACACTAGGGCCTGAAGCAATCCTGCGGTGTTGCGGCCAGCTCACAAGAAAGCGAGTTGAAGAAAGGAGCTCAGGGGCACTGTAATTCACAAACCTGCAGAGTTATAAATGACAGCTATCGTCCGAAAATATATTGAAGTAAGGCTGCAAAGAGGACTTGAAAGCAGGGCAGAATTGCAGGAAACCGATTTCAGGAGGTAGACTGGAATTGCATGTAAAGCATAGGAAAAGAGGCAGAACGTCCACAATGATGCACTTGGCCAAAAACGGCGTATGCGTTTTTTCCTGAATATATTCAGGAAAAAACGCATACGCCCTTTTTGGCCAACCAAGCAAGCTTGCAAACAAATCTGCACTACAATGAAGTCTCACTGCCCCCCGGTCAAAAGGGCCATCTGAAAAAATTGTAAAATCCAGAAAAGCAGGACAGGCCATGGAGAACAGGTAGCCTTGTTATGCTGATGGGCAGGATGTAAATTGCCAACAGCCACTCTGGAGAAGTGTATGGTGTTTCCTGAAACATCTAAAAAACAAAGCAACAGAGCCTAGGGCACTTCCACTTATGGTCTTACAGCTTAGGGAAATTAAAATCAAAAAGACACAGCCACCCTAAAGTTTGGGACGGCTCTGTTTACAAGAACCTCGTTTACGGTGCAAGTTCAATATCACAGAAAGCGAAAAATGGATAAAGAAGTTGTGGTACTTACGTACCATGCAATATCACTCAGCAATGAAATCTATGTCATCAGGCCCATAGCAGCATAATGAGTGGATTCAGGTACGATGATTCTAAGTGAAATAAGTCACACAGAAAAAGAAACATCATAAGATATCACTAATACACGGAATGTAAACTTGGCTACACAGGAACTGAATTACAAAACCGAACTGGGTCTCAAATGTAGAAAACCAACTTATGCTTGCTTAAGGGGAAAGGTGAGTTGGGGTGCTGCATAAAACCAGAGATTGAAATTAGCACAGATACCGTTCCATAAGCCAAATATGTAATAGACAAGAGCTACTCCTTGCTCAACGAAGTGGACTCAACACCCCATATTAAACGCCTAAGAATATACCTGAGTAGTAAGAATCTTAAAACCTATGGATTTATATGTATCCGAAAGAGAATCAAGCGTGTGTACAGCGGCATAAACACAGCAGTGATAGGATTGGTGAGGTTCGGTGAGCAAATGCAGACCCTTTGAAGTCATATTGCATGGTACCCATTCCATGGGTCTCAACTCTGCAGGTTTAAGGGATTCTTACTTCAGCTAAAACATGCATGTGGAACCCAGAGTATGATCCACCTTGTGATCGGGAAACGTGTTCAAATGTATCTCAGTTTTCGTCCCCTGGTACTCGGGTGCAACGTTCCAGATGCTTTACTAACTCTCCCCACTTGGAGAGTCAGTGCCTTTAACCTCCTGTTTGGCCCAGTTTGCAATTTCTGCGGAAAATGAACAGGAATAAGGAGAACCAATGATAGACTAGCTGGAGGTGTCTGGACGGGCAAATTTAACTCTCATTTCCCACCAGGAAGAGGAATTAACCAAAGGCTCAGCGTGCCATGCCAGAACCACACTAGGGCCTGAAGCAATCCTGCAGTGTTGCGGCCAGCTCACAAGAAAGCAAGTTGAAGAAAGGAGCTCAGGGGCACTCTCATTCACAAACTTGCAGAGTTATAAATGACAGCTATCGTCCAAAAATATATTGAAGTAAGGCTGCCAAGAGGACTTGAAAGCGGGACAGAATTGCAGGAAACCGATTTCAGGAGGTAGACTGGAATTGCATGTAAAGCATAGGAAAAGAGGCAGAACGTCCACAATGATGCACTTGGCCAAAAAGGGCGTATGCTTTTTTTCCTGAATGTATTCGGTAAAAAACTCATACACACTTTTTAGCCAACCAAGCAAGCTTGCAAAGGAAATCTGCACTACAATGAAGTCTCACTGCCCCCCGGTCAAAAGGGCCATCTGAAAAAAGTGTAAAATCCAGAAAGGCAGGACAGGCCATGGAGAACTGGGAGCCTTGTTATGCTGATGGGTGGGATGTAAATTGCAAACAGCCACTCTGGAGAAGTGTATGGTGTTTCCTGAATCATCTAAAAATCAAAGCAACAGAGCCTAGGGCACTTCCACTTATGGTCCTATAGATTAGGGAAATTAAAATCAAAAAGACACAGCCACCCCAAACTTTGGGACGGCTCTGTTTACAAGACCTCGTTTACGGTACAAGTTCAATATCACAGAAAGCGAAAAATGGATAAAGAAGTTGTGGTACTTACGTACAATGCAATATCACTCAGCAATGAAATCTATGTCATCAGGCCCGTAGCAGCATAATGAGTGGATTCAGGAACGATGATTCTAAGTGAAATAAGTCACACAGAAAAAGAAACATCATAAGATATCTCTACTACACGGAATGTAAACTTGGCTACACAGGAACTGAATTACAAAACAGAACAGTGTCTCAAATGTAGAAAACCAACTTATGTTTGCTTAAGGGGAAAGGTGAGTTGGGGTGCTGCATAAAACCAGAGATTGAAATTAGCACAGATACCATTCCATAAGCCATATATGTAATAGACAAGAGCTACTCCTTGTTCAACGAAGTGGACTCAACACCCCATATTAAACGCCTAAGAATATACCTGACTAGTAAGAATCTTAAAACCTATGGATTTATATGTCTCCGAAAGAGAATCAAGCGTGTGTACAGCGGCATAAACGCAGCAGTGATAGGATTGGTGATGTTCGGTGAGCAAATGCAGACCCTTTGAAGTCATATTGCATGGTACCCATTCCATGGGTCTCAACTCTCCAGGTTTAAGGGATTCTTCCTTCAGCTAAAACATGTATGTGGAACCCAGAGTATGATCCACAGTGTCATCGGGAAATGTGTTCAAATGTGTCTCAGTTTTCGTTCCCTGGTACTCGGGTGCAACATTCCAGATGCTTTACTAACTGTCAACACTTGGAGAGTCAGTGCCTTTAACCTCCTGTTTGGCCCAGTTTGCAATTTCTCCGGAAAATGAACAGGAATAGGGAGAAACAATGAGAGACTAGCTGGAGGTGTCTGCACAGGCAAATTTAACTCTCATTTCCCACCAGGAAGAGGAATTAACCAAAGGCTCAGCGAGCCATGCCGGAACCACACTAGGGCCTGAAGCAATCCTGCGGTGTTGCGGCCAGCTCACAAGAAATCGAGTTGAAGAAAGGAGCTCAGGGACACTGTAATTCACAAACCTGCAGAGTTATAAATCACAGCTATCGTCCAAAAATATATTGAAGTACGGCTGCCAAGAGGACTTGAAAGCGGGGCAGAATTGCAGGAAACCGATTTCAGGAGGTAGCCTGGAATTGCATGTAAAGCATAGGAAAAGAGGCAGAACGTCCACAATGATGCACTTGGCCAAAAAGGGCGTATGCGTTTTTTCCTGAATATATTCAGGAAAAAACGCATACGCCCTTTTTGGCCAACCAAGCAAGCTTGCAAAGGAAATCTGCACTACAATGAAGTCTCACTACCCCCAGGTCAAAAGGGCCATCTGAAAAAAGTGTAAAATCCAGAAAGGCAGTACAGGCCATGGAGAACTGGGAGCCTTGTTATGCTGATGGGCGGGATGTAAATTGCCAACAGCCACTCTGGAGAAGTGTATGGTGTTTCCTGAAACATCTAAAAAACAAAGCAACAGAGCCTAGGGCACTTCCACTTATGGTCCTATAGCTGAGGAAAATTAAAATCAAAAAGACACAGCCACCCCAAAGTTGGGGATGGCTCGGTTTACAAGAACCTCGTTTACGGTACAAGTTCAATATCACAGAAAGGAAAAAATGGATAAAGAAGTTGTGGTACTTACGTACAATGCAATATCACTCAGCAATGAAATCTATGTCATCAGGCCCGTAGCAGCATAATGAGTGGATTCAGGTTCGCTGATTCTAAGTGAAATAAGTCACACAGAAAAAGAAACATCATAAGATATCACTAATACACGGAATGTAAACTTGGCTACACAGGAACTGAATTACAAAACAGAACAGGGTCTCAAATGTAGAAAACCAACTTATGCTTGCTTAAGGGGAAAGGTGAGTTGGGGTGCTGCATAAAACCAGAGATTGAAATTAGCACAGATACCGTTCCATAAGCCAAATATGTAATAGACAAGAGCTACTCCTTGCTCAACGAAGTGGACTCAACACCCCATATTAAACGCCTAAGAATATACCTGAGTAGTAAGAATCTTAAAACCTATGGATTTATATGTCTCCGAAAGAGAATCAAGCGTGTGTACAACGGCATAAATGCAGCAGTGATAGGATTGGTGAGGTTCTGTGAGCAAATGCAGACCCTTTGATGTCATATTGCATGGTACCCATTCCATGGGTCTCAACTCTCCAGGTTTAAGGGATTCTTCCTTCAGCTAAAACATGCATATGTAACCCACAGTATGATCCACCGTGTGATCGGGAAACGTGTTCAAATGTGTCTCAGTTTTCATCCCCTGGTACTCGGGTGCAACATTCCAGATGCTTTACTAACACTCTCCCCACTTGGAGAGTCAGTGCCTTTAACCTCCTGTTTGGCCCAGTTTGCAAATTCTGCGGAAAATGAACAGGAATAGGGAGAACCAATGAGAGACTAGCTGGAGGTGTCTGGACGGGCAAATTTAACTCTCATTTCCCAGCAGGAAGAGGAATTAACCAAAGGCTCAGCGTGCCCTGCCGGAACCACACAAGGGTCTGAAGCAATCCTGCGGTAATGCGGCCAGCTCACAAGAAAGTGAGTTGAAGATAGGAGATCAGGGGCACTGTAATTCACAAACCTGCAGAGTTATAAATGACAGCTATCGTCCAAAAATATATTGAAGTAAGGCTGCCAAGAGGACTTGAAAGCGGTGCAGAATTGCAGGAAACCGATTTCAGGAGGTAGACTGGAATTGCATGTAAAGCATAGGAAAAGAGGCAGAACGTCCGCAATAATGCACTTGGCCAAAAAGGGCGTATGCGTTTTTTCCTGAATATATTCAGGAAAAAACGCATACGCACTTTTTGGCCAACCAAGCAAGCTTACAAAGGAAATCTTCACTACAATGAAGTCTCACTGCCCCCCGGTCAAAAGGGCCATCTGAAAAAAGTGTAAAATCCAGGAAGGCAGGACAGGCCTTGGAGAACTGGGGGGCCTTGTTATGCTGATGGGCGTGATGTAAATTGCCAACAGCCACTCTGGAGAAGTGTATGGTGTTTCCTGATACATCTAAGAAACAAAGCAACAGAGCCTAGGGCACTTCCACTTATGGTCCTATAGCTTAGGGAAATTAAAATCAAAAAGACACAGCCACCCCAAAGTTTGGGATGGCTCTGTTTACAAGAACCTCGTTTACGGTACAAGTTCAATATCGGAGAAAGCGAAAAATGGATAAAGAATTTGTGGTACTTACGTACAATGCAATATCACTCAGCAATGAAATCTATGTCATCAGGCCCGTAGCATCATAATGAGTGAATTCAGGTACGATGATTCTAAGTGAAATAAGTCACACAGAAAAAGAATCATCATAAGATATCTCTAATACACGGAATGTAAACTTGGCTACACAGGAACTGAATTACAAAACAGAACAGGGTCTCAAATGTAGAAAACCAACTTATGCTTGCTTAAGGGGAAAGGTGAGTTGGGGTGCTGCATAAAACAAGAGATTGAAATTAGCACAGATACCGTTAGATAAGCCAAATATGTAATAACAAGAGCTACTCCTTGCTCAACTAAGTGGACTCAACACCCCATATTAAACGCCTAAGAATATACCTGACTAGTAAGAATCTTAAAACCTATGGATTTCTAAGTCTCCGAAAGAGAATCAAGAGTGTGTACAGCGGCATAAACGCAGCAGTGATAGGATTGGTAAGGTTCGCTGAACAAAGGCATACCTTTGAAGTCATATTGCATGGTACCCATTCCATGGGTGTGAACTCTGCAGGTTTAAGGGATTCTTCCTTCAGCTAAAACATGCATGTGGAACACAGAGTATGATCCACCGTGTGATCAGGAAACGTGTTCAAATGTGTCTCAGTTTTCGTCCCCTGGTACTCGGGTGCAACATTCCAGACTCTTTACTAACACTCTCCCCACTTGGAGAGTCTGTGCCTTTAACCTCCTGTTTGGCACAGTTTGCAGTTTCTCCGGAAAATGAACAGGAATAGGGAGAACCAATGAGAGACTAGCTGGAGGTGTCTGGACGGGCAAATTTAACTCTCATTTCCCACCAGGAAGACGAATTAACCAAAGACTCAGCGTGCCATGCCGGAACCGCACTAGGGCCTGAAGCAATCCTGCGGTGTTGTGGCCAGCTCACAAGAAAGTGAGTTGAAGAAAGGAGCTCAGGGGCACTGTAATTCACAAACCTGCAGAGTTATAAATGACAGCTATCGTCCAAAAATATATTGAAGTAAGTCTGCCAAGAGGACTTGAAAGTGGAGCAGATTTGCAGGAAACCGATTTCAGGAGGTAGACTGGAATTGCATGTAAAGCATAGGAAAAGAGGCAGAACGTCCACAATGATACACTTGGCCAAAAAGGGCGTATGCGTTTTTTCCTGAATATATTCAGGAAAAAACACATACGCCCTTTTTGGCGAACCAAGCAAGCTTGCAAAGGAAATCTGCACTATAATGAAGTCTCACTGCCCCCGGTCAAAAGGGCCATCTGAAAAAAGTGTAAAATCCAGAAAGGCAGGACAGGCCATGGAGAACTGGGAGCCTTGTTATGCTGATGGGCAGGATGTAAATTGCCAACAGCCACTCTGGAGAAGTGTAAGGTGTTTCCTGAAACATCTAAAAAACAAAGCAACAGAGCCTAGGGCACTTCCACTTATGGTCCTATAGCTTAGGGAAATTAAAATCACAAAGACACAGCCACCCCAAAGTTTGGGACGGCTCTGTTTACAAGAACCTCCTTTAAGGTACAAGTTCAATATCACAGACAGTGAAAAATGGATAAAGACGTTGTGGTACTTACGTACAATACAATATCACTCAGCAATGAAATCTATGTCATCCGGCCCGTAGCAGCATAATGAGTGGATTCAGGTACGATGATTCTAAGTGAAATAAGTCACACAGAAACAGAAACATCATAAGATATCACTACTACACGGAATGTAAACGTGGCTACACAGGAACTGAATTACAAAACAGAACAGGGTCTCAAATGTAGAAAACCAACTTATGCTTGCTGAAGGGGAAAGGTGAATTGGGGTGCTGCATAAAACCAGAGATTGAAATTAGCACAGATACCGTTCCATAAGCCAAATATGTAATAGATAAGTGCTACTCCTTGCTCAACGAAGTGGACTCAACACCCCATATTAAACGCCTAAGAATATACCTGACTAGTAAGAATCTTAAAACCTATGGATTTCTATGTCTCCGAAAGAGAATCAAGCGTGTGTACAGCGGCATAAACGCAGCAGTGATACGATTGGTGAGGTTCGGTGAGCAAATGCAGACCCTTTGAAGTCATATTGCATGGTACCCATTCTATGGTTCTCAACTCTCCAGGTTTAAGGGATTCCTCTTTCTGCTAAAACATGCATATGGAACCCAGAGTATGATCCACCGTGTGATCGGGAAACGTGTTCAAATGTGTCTCAGTTTTCATCCCCTGGTACTCGGGTGCAACATTCCAGATGCTTTACTAACTCTCCCCACTTGGAGAGTCAGTGCCTTTAACCTCCTGTTTGGCCCAGTTTGCAATTTCTGCAGAAAATGAACAGGAATAGGGAGAACCAATGAGAGACAAGCTGGAGGTGTCTGGACGGGCAAATTTAACTCTCATTTCCCACCAGGAAGAGGAATTAACCAAAGGCTCAGCGTGCCATGCCGGAACCACACTAGGGCCTGAAGCAATCCTGCGGTGTTGCGGCCAGCTCACAAGAAGGCGAGTTGAAGAATGGAGCTCAGGGGCACTGTAATTCACAAACCTGCAGAGTTATAAATGACAGCTATCGTCCAAAAATATATTGAAGTAAGGCTGCCAAGAAGAGTTGAAAGCGGGGCAGAATTGCAGGAAACCGATTTCAGGAGGTAGGCTGGAGTTGCATGTAAAGCATAGGAAAAGAGGCAGAAAGTCCACAATGATGCACTTGGCCAAAAAGGGCGTATGCGTTTTTTCCTGAATATATTCAGGAAAAAACACATACGCCCTTTTTGGCGAACCAAGCAAGCTTGCAAAGGAAATCTGCACTATAATGAAGTCTCACTGCCCCCGGTCAAAAGGGCCATCTGAAAAAAGTGTAAAATCCAGAAAGGCAGGACAGGCCATGGAGAACTGGGAGCCTTGTTATGCTGATGGGTGGGATGTAAATTGCCAACAGCCACTCTGGAGAAGTGTATGGTGTTTCCTGAAACATCTAAAAAACAAAGCAACACAGCCTAGGGCACTTCCACCTATGGTCCTATAGCTTAGGGAAATTAAAATCAAAAAGACACAGCCACCCCAAAGTTTGGGACGGCTCTGTTTACAGGAACCTCGTTTACGTTACAAGTTCAATATTGCAGAAAGCGAAAAATGTATAAAGAAGTTGTGGAACGTACGTACAATGCAATATCACTCAGCAATGAAATCTATGTCATCAGGTCCGTAGCAGCATAATGAGTGGATTCAGGTACGATGATTCTAAGTGAAATAAGTCACACAGAAAAAGAAACATCATAAGATATCACTAATACACAGAATGTAAACGTGGCTACACAGGAACTGAATTACAAAACAGAACAGGGTCTCAAATGTAGAAAACCAACTTATGCTTGCTTAAGGGGAAAGGTGAGTTGGGGTGCTGCATAAAACCAGAGATTGAAATTAGCACAGATACCGTTCAATAAGCCAAATATGTAATAGACAAGAGCTACTCCTTGCTCAACGAAGTGGACACAACACCCCATATTAAATGCCTAAGAATATACCTGACTAGTAGGAATCTTAAAACCTATGGATTGATATGTCTCCAAAAGAGAATCAAGCGTGTGTACAGCGGCATAAACGCAGCAGTGATAGGATTGGTGAGGTTCGGTGAGCAAATGCACACCCTTTGAAGTCATATTGTATGGTATCCATTCCATGGGTCTCAACTCTCCAGGTTTAAGGGATTCTTCCTTCAGCTAAAACATGCATGTGGAACCCACAGTATGATCCACCGTGTGACCGGGAAACGTGTTCAAATGTGTCTCAGTTTTCATCCCCTGGTACTCGGGTGTAACATTCCAGATGCTTTACTAACACTCTGCCCACTTGGAGAGTGACTGCCTTTATCCTCCTGTTTGGCCCAGTTGGCAATTTCTGCGAAAGATGAACAGGAATAGGGAGAACCAAGGAGAGACTAGCTGGAGGTGTCTGGACGGGCAAATTTAACTCTCATTTCCCACCAGGAAGAGGAATTAACCAAATGCTCAGTGTGCTGTGCCGTAACCACACTAGGGCCTGAAGCAATCCTGCGGTGTTGCGGCCAGCTCACAAGAAAGCGAGTTGAAGAAAGGAGCTCAGGGGCACTGTAATTCACAAACCTGCAGAGTTATAAATGACAGCTATCGTCCAAAAATATATTGAAGTAAGGCTGCCAAGAGGACTTGAAAGCAGGGCAGAATTGCAGGAAACCGATTTCAGGAGGTAGACTGGAATTGCATGTAAAGCATAGGAAAAGAGGCAGAACGTCCACAATGATGCACTTGGCCAAAAATGGCGTATGCGTTTTTTCCTGAATATATTCAGGAAAAAACGCATACGCCCTTTTTGGCCAACCAAGCAAGCTTGCAAACAAATCTACACTACAATGAAGTCTCACTGCCCCCCGGTCAAAAGGGCCATCTGAAAAAATTGTAAAATCCAGAAAAGCAGGACAGGCCATGGAGAACAGGTAGCCTTGTTATGCTGATGGGCAGGATGTAAATTGCCAACAGCCACTCTGGAGAAGTGTATGGTGTTTCCTGAAACATCTAAAAAACAAAGCAACAGAGCCTAGGGCACTTCCACTTATGGTCTTACAGCTTAGGGAAATTAAAATCAAAAAGACACAGCCACCCTAAAGTTTGGGACGGCTCTGTTTACAAGAACCTCGTTTACGGTACAAGTTCAATATCACAGAAAGCGAAAAATGGATAAAGAAGTTGTGGTACTTACGTACCATGCAATATCACTCAGCAATGAAATCTATGTCATCAGGCCCATAGCAGCATAATGAGTGGATTCAGGTACGATGATTCTAAGTGAAATAAGTCACACAGAAAAAGAAACATCATAAGATATCACTAATACACGGAATGTAAACTTGGCTACACAGGAACTGAATTACAAAACCGAACTGGGTCTCAAATGTAGAAAACCAACTTATGCTTGCTTAAGGGGAAAGGTGAGTTGGGGTGCTGCATAAAACCAGAGATTGAAATTAGCACAGATACCGTTCCATAAGCCAAATATGTAATAGACAAGAGCTACTCCTTGCTCAACGAAGTGGACTCAACACCCCATATTAAACGCCTAAGAATATACCTGACTAGTAAGAATCTTAAAACCTATGGATTTATTTGTATCCGAAAGAGAATCAAGCGTGTGTACAGCGGCATAAACACAGCAGTGATAGGATTGGTGAGGTTCGGTGAGCAAATGCAGACCCTTTGAAGTCATATTGCATGGTACCCATTCCATGGGTCTCAACTCTGCAGGTTTAAGGGATTCTTACTTCAGCTAAAACATGCATGTGGAACCCAGAGTATGATCCACCGTGTGATCGGGAAACGTGTTCAAATGTGTCTCAGTTTTCGTCCCCTGATACTCGGGTGCAACGTTCCAGATGCTTTACTAACTCTCCCCACTTGGAGAGTCAGTGCCTTTAACCTCCTGTTTGGCCCAGTTTGCAATTTCTGCGGAAAATGAACAGGAATAAGGAGAACCAATGATAGACTAGCTGGAGGTGTCTGGACGGGCAAATTTAACTCTCATTTCCCAGCAGGAAGAGGAATTAACCAAAGGCTCAGCGTGCCATGCCGGAACCACACTAGGGCCTGAAGCAATCCTGCGGTGTTGCGGCCAGCTCACAAGAAAGCAAGTTGAAGAAAGGAGCTCAGCGGCACTGTCATTCACAAACTTGCAGAGTTATAAATGACAGCTATCGTCCAAAAATATATTGAAGTAAGGCTGCCAAGAGGACTTGAAAGCGGGGCAGAATTGCAGGAAACCGATTTCAGGAGGTAGACTG
Source organism: Orcinus orca (assembly GCF_937001465.1). NCBI lineage: Eukaryota > Metazoa > Chordata > Mammalia > Artiodactyla > Delphinidae > Orcinus > Orcinus orca. The sequence goes on along the minus strand of NC_064562.1, from coordinate 62,977,428 downwards.
GAATTGCATGTAAAGCATAGGAAAAGAGGCAGAACGTCCACAATGATACACTTGGCCAAAAAGGGCGTATGCGTTTTTTCCTGAATATATTCAGGAAAAAACGCATACGCACTTTTTGGCCAACCAAGCAAGCTTGCAAAGGAAATCTGCACTACAATGAAGTCTCACTGCCCCCTGGTTAAAAGGGCCATCTGAAAAATGTGTAAAATCCAGAAAGGCAGGACAGGCCATGGAGAACTGGGAGCCTTGTTATGCTGATGGGCGGGATGTAAATTGCCAACAGCCACTCTGGAGAAGTGTATGGTGTTTCCTGAAACATCTAAGAATCAAAGCAACAGAGCCTAGGGCACTTCCACTTATGGTCCTATAGCTTAGGGAAATTAAAATCAAAAAGACACAGCCACCCCAAATTTTCGGACGGCTCTGTTTACACAACCTTGTTTACGGTACAAGTTCAATATCACAGAAAGCGAAAAATGGATAAGGAAGTTGTGGTACTTACGTACAATGCAATATAACTCAGCAATGAAATCTATGTCATCTGACCCAAAGCAGCATAATGAGTGGATTCAGGTACGATGATTCTAAGTGAAATAAGTCACACAGAAAAAGAAACATCATAAGATATCACTAATACACGGAACGTAAACTTGGCTACACAGGAACTGAATTACAAAACAGAACAGGGTCTCAAATGTAGAAAACCAACTTATGCTTGCTTAAGGGGAAAGGTGAGTTGGGGTGCTGCATAAAACCAGAGATTGAAATTAACACAGATACCGTTCCATAAGCCAATTATGTAATAGGCAAGAGCTACTCCTTGCTCAACGAAGTGGACTCAACACCCCATATTAAACGCCTAAGAATATACCTGACTAGTAAGAATCTTAAAACCTATGGATTTATATGTCTCCGAAAGAGAATCAAGCGTGTGTACAGCGGCATAAACGCAGCAGTGATAGGATTGGTGAGGTTCGGTGAGCAAATGCAGACCCTTTGGATTCATATTGCATGGTACCCATTCCATGTGTCTCAACTCTCCAGGTTTAAGGGATTCTTCCTTCAGCTAAAACATGCACGTGGAACCCAGAGTATGATGCACCGTGTGATCAGGAAACGTGTTCAAATGTGTGTTACTTTTCGCCCCCTGGTACTCGGGTGCAACAATCCAGACGCTTTACTAACACTCTCCCCACTTGGAGAGTCAGTGCCTTTAACCTCCTGTTCGGCCCAGTTTGCAATTTCTTCGGAAAATCAACAGGAATAGGGAGAACCAATGAGAGACTAGCTGGAGGTGTCTGGACGGGCAAATTTGACTCTCATTTCCCACCAGGAAGAGGAATTAACCAAAGGTTCAGCGTGCCGTGCCAGAACCACACTAGGGCCTGAAGCAATCCTGCTGTATTGCGGCCAGCTCACAAGAAAGCGAGTTGAAGAAAGGAGCTCAGGGGCACTGTAATTCACAAACCTGCAGAGTTATAAATGACAGCTATCGTCCAAAAATATATTGAAGTAAGGCTGCCAAGAGGACTTGAAAGCGCGGCAGAATTGCAGGAAACCGATTTCAGGAGGTAGACAGGAATTGCATGTAAAGCATAGGAAAAGAGGCAGAACGTCCACAATGATGCACTTGGCCAAAAAGGGCGTATGCGTTTTTTCCTGAATATATTCAGGAAAAAACGCATACGCCCTTTTTGGCCAACTAAGCAAGCTTGCAAAGGAAATCTGCACTACAATGACATCTCACTGCCCCCCGGTCAAAAGGGCCATCTGAAAAAAGTGTAAAATTCAGAAAGGCAGGACAGGCCATGGAGAACTTGGAGCCTTGTTATGCTGATGGGCGGGATGTAAATTGCCAACAGCCACTCTGGAGAAGTGTATGGTGTTTCCTGAAACATCTAAAAAACAAAGCAACAGAGCCTAGGGCACTTCAACTTATGGTCCTATGGCTTAGGGAAATTAAAATCAAAAAGACACAGCCACCCCAAAATCTGGGACGGCTCTGTTTACAAACACCTCATTTACGGTACAAGTTCAATATCACAGAAAGTGAAAAATGGATAAAGAAGTTGTGGTACTTACGAACAAGGCAATATCACTCAGCAATGAAATCTATGTCATCATGCCCGTAGCTGCATAATGAGTGGATTCAGGTACGATGATTCTAAGTGAAATAAGTCACACAGAAAAACAAACATCATAAGATATCACTACTACATGGAATGTAAACTTGGCTACACAGGAACTGAATTACAAAACAGATCAGGGTTTCAAATGTAGAAAACCAACTTATGCTTGCTTAAGGGGAAAGGTGAGTTGGGGTGCTGCATAAAACCAGAGATTGAAATTAGCACAGATACCGTTCCATAAGCCAAATATGTAATAGACTAGAGCTACTCCTTGCTCAACGAAGTGGACTCAACACCCCATATTAAACGCCTAAGAATATACCTGACTAGTAAGAATCTTAAAACCTATGGATTTATATGTCTCCGAAAGAGTATCAAGCGTGTGTACAGCGGCATAAACGCAGCAGTGATAGGATTGGTGAGGTTCGGTGAGCAAATGCAGACCCTTTGAAGTCATATTGCATGGTACCCATTCATAGGGTGTCAACTCTCCTGGTTTAAGGGATTCTTCCTTCGCCTAAAACATGCATGTGGAACCCAGAGTATGATCCACCGTGTGATCGGGAAACGTGTTCAAATGTGTCTCACTTTTCGTCCCCTGGTACTCGGGTGCAACATTCAATAAGCTTTAGTAACACTCTCCCCACTTGGACAGTCAGTGCCTTTAACCTCCTGTTTGGCACATTTTGCAATTTCTGCGGAAAATGAACAGGAATAGGGAGAACCAATGAGAGACTAGCTGGAGGTGTCTGGATGGGCAAATTTAACTCTCATTTCCCACCAGGAAGAGGATTTAACCAAAGGTTCAGCGTGCCGTGCCGGAACCACACTAGGGCCTGAAGCAATCCTGCGGTGTTGCGGCCAGCTCACAAGAAAGCGAGTTGAAGAAAGGAGCTCAGGGGCACTGTTATTCACAAACCTGCAGAGTTATAAATGACAGCTATCGTCCAAAAATATATTGAAGTAAGGCTGCCAAGAGGACTTGAACGCGGGGCAGAATTGCAGGAAACCGATTTCAGGAGGTAGACTGGAGTTGCATGTAAAGCATAGGAAAAGAGGCAGAACGTCCACAATGATGCACTTGGCCAAAAAGGGCGTATGCGTTTTTTCCTGAATATATTCAGGAAAAATCACATACGCCCTTATTGGCCAACCAAGCAAGCTTGCAAAGGAAATCTGCAATACAATGAAGTCTCACTGCCCCCCGGTCAAAAGGGCCATCTGAAAAAAGTGTAAAATCCAGAAAGGCAGGACAGGCCATGGAGAACTGGGAGCTTTGTTATGCTGATGGGCGGGATGTAAATTGCCAACAGCCACTCTGGAGAAGTGTATGGTGTTTCCTGAAACATCCAAAAAACAAAGCAACAGAGCCTACGGTAATTCCACTTATGGTCCTATAGCTTAGGGAAATTAAAATCAAAAAGTCACAGCCACCCCAAAGTTTGGGACGGCTCTGTTTACAAGAACCTCGTTTACGGTACAAGTTCAATATCACAGAAAGCAAAAAATGGATAAAGAAGTTGTGGTACTTACGTACAATGCAATATCACTCAGCAATGAAATCTATGTCATCAGGCCCGTAGCAGCATAATGAGTGGATTCAGGTACGATGATTCTAAGTGAAATAAGTCACACAGAAAAAGAAACATCATAAGTTATTACTAATACACGGAATATAAACTTGGCTACACAGGAACTGAATTACAAAACAGAAAAGGGACTCAAATGTAGAAAACCAACTTATGCTTGCTTAAGGGGAAAGGTGAGTTGGGGTGCTACATAAAACCAGAGGTTGAAATTAGAACAGATACCGTTCCATAAGCCAAATATGTAATAGACAAGAGCTACTCCGTGCTCAATGAAGTGGACTCAACACCCCATATTAAACGCCTAAGAATATACCTGAGTAGTAAGAATCTTAAAACCTATGGATTTATATGTCTCCGAAAGAGAATCAAGAATGTGTACAGCGGCAAAAACGCAGCAGTGATAGGATTGGTGAAGTTCGGTGAGCAAATGCAGACCCTTTGAAGTCATATTGCATGGTACCCATTCCATGCGTCTCAACTCTCCAGGTTTAAGGGATTCTTCCTTCAGCTAAAACATGCATGTGGAACCCAGAGTATGATCCACCGTGTGATCGGGAAACGTGTTCAAATGTGTCTCAGTTTTCGTCCCCTGGTACTCGCGTGCAACATTCCAGACGCTTTACTAACAGTCTCCCTACTTGGAGAGTCAGTGCCTTTAAACTCCTGTTTGGCCCAGGTTGCAATTTCTGCGTAAGATGAACAGGAATAGGGAGAACCAATGAGAGACTAGCTGGAAGTGTCTGGACGGGCAAATTTAACTCTCATTTCCCTCCAGGAAGAGGAATTAACCAAAGGCTCAGACTGCCATGCCGGAACCACACTAGGGCCTGAAGCAATCCTGCGGTGTTGCGGCGAGCTCACATGAAAGTGAGTTGAAGAAAGGAGCTCAGGGGCACTCTCATTCACAAACCTGCAGAGTTATAAATGACAGCTATCGTCCAAAAATATATTGAAGTAAGGCTGCCAAGAGGACTTGAAAGCGGGACAGAATTGCAGGAAACCGATTTCAGGAGGTAGGCTGGAATTGCATGTAAAGCATAGGAAAAGAGGCAGAACGTCCACAATGATGCACTTGGCCAGAAAGGGCGTATGCGTTTTTTCCTGAATATATTCAGGAAAAAACGTATACGCCCTTTTTGGCCAACCAAGCAAGCTTGCAAAGGAAATCTGCACTACAATGAAGTCTCACTGCCCCATGGTCAAAAGGGCCATCTGAAAAAAGTGTAAAATCCAGAAAGGCAGGACAGGCCATGGAGAACTGTGAGCCTTGTTATGTTGATGGGTGGGATGTAAATTGCCAACAGCCACTCTGGAGAAGTGTATGGTGTTTCCTGAAACATCTAAAAAAGAAAGCAACAGAGCCTAGGGCACTTCCACTTATGGTCGATAGCTTAGGGAAATTAAAATCAAAAAGACACAGCCACCCCAAAATTTGGGACGGCTCTGTTTACAAGAACCTCGTTTACAGTACATGTTCAATATCACAGAAAGCGAAAAATGGATAAAGAAGTTGTGGTACTTATGCACAATGCAATATCACTCAGCAATGAAATCTATGTCATCAGGCCCATAGCAGCATAATGAGTGGATTCAGGTACGATGATTCTAAGTGAAATAAGTCACACAGAAAAAGAAACATCATAAGATATCACTACTACACGGAATGTGAACTTGGCTACACAGGAACTGAATTACAAAACAGAACAGGGTCTCAAATGTAGAAAACCAACTTATGCTTGCTTAAGGGGAAAGGTGTGTTGGGGTGCTGCATAAAAGAAGAGATTGAAATTAGCACAGATACCGTTCCATAAGCCAAATATGTAATAGACAAGAGCTACTCCTTGTTCAACGAAGTGGACTCAACACCCCATATTAAACGCATAAGAATATACCTGACTAGTAAAAATCTGAAAACCTATGGATTTATATGTCTCCGAAAGAGAATCAAGAGTGTGTACAGCGGCATAAATGCAGCAGTGATAGGATTGGTGAGGTTCAGTGAGCAAATGCAGACCCTTTGAAGTCATATTGCATGGTACCCATTCAATGGGTCTCAACTCTCCAGGTTTAAGGGATTCTTCCTTCAGCTAAAACATGCATGTGGAACCAAAGTATGATTCACCATGTGATTGGGAAATGTGTTCAAATATGTCTCAGTTTCTGTCCCTCGGTACTCGGGTGCAACATTCCAGACGCTTCACTAACACTCTGCCCACTTGGAGAGTCAGTGCCTTTAACCTCCTGATTGGCCCAGATTGCAATTTCTGCGGAAGATTAACAGGAACAGGCAGAACCAATGAGAGACTAGCTGGAGGTGTCTGGACTGGTAAATTTAACTCTCATTTCCCACCAGGAAGAGGAATTAACCAAAGGCTCAGCGTGCCGTGCCGGAACCTCTCTAGGGCCTGAAGCAATCCTGCGGTGTTGCGGCCAGCTCACAAGAAAGCGAGTTGAAGATAGGAGCTCAGGGGCACTGTAATTCACAAACCTGCAGAGTTATAAATGACAGCTATCGTCCAAAAATATATTGAAGTAAGGCTGCCAAGAGGACTTGAAAGTGGGGCAGAATTGCAGGAAAACGATTTCAGGAGGTAGACAGGAATTGCATGTAAAGCATAGGAAGAGAGGCAGAACGTCCACAGTGATGCACTTTGCCGGAAATTGCGTATGCGTTTTTTCCTGAATATATTCAGGAAAAAACGCATACGCCCTTTTTGGCCAACCAAGCAAGCTTGCAAAGGAAATCTGCACTACAATGAAGTCTCACTGCACCACAGTCAAAAGGGCCATCTGAGAACAGTGTAAAATCCAGAAAGGCAGGACAGGCCATGGAGAACTGGGAGCCTTGTTATGCTGATGGGCGGGATGTAAATTGCCAACAGCCACTCTGGAGAAGTGTATGGTGTTTCCTGAAACATCCAAAAAACAAAGCAACAGAGCCTAGGGCACTTCCACTTATGGTCCTATAGCTTAGGAAATTAAAATCAAAAAGACACAGCCACCCCAAAGTTTGGGACGGCTCTGTTTACAAGAACCTTGTTTACGGTACAAGTTCAATATCACAGAAAGCGAAAAATGGATAACGAAGTTGTGGTACTTACGTACAATGCAATATCGCTCAGCAATGAAATCTATGTCATCAGGCCCGTAGCAGGATAATGAGTGGATTCAGGTAGGATGATTCTAAGTGAAATAAGTCACACAGAAAAAGAAACATCATAAGATATCACTAATACACTGAATGTAAACTTGGCTACACAGGAACTGAATTACAAAACAGAACAGGGTCTCAAATGTAGAAAACCAACTTATGCTTGCTTAAGGGGAAAGGTGAGTTGGGGTGCTGCATAAAACCAGAGATTGAAATTAGCACAGATACCGTTCCATAAGCCAAATATGTAATAGACAAGAGCTACTCCTTGCTCAACGAAGTGGACTCAACACCCCATATTAAACGCCTAAGAATATACCTGACTAGTAACAATCTTAAAACCTATGGATTTCTATGTCTCCGAAAGAGAATCAAGCGTGTGTACAGTGGCATAAACGCAGCAGTGATAGGATTGGTGAGGTTCGGTGAGCAAATGCAGACCCTTTGAAGTCATATTGCATGGTACCCATTTCATGGGTCTCAACTCTCTAGGTTTAAGGGATACTTCTTTCAGCTAAAACATGGATGTGGAACCCAGAGTATGATCCACCGTGTGATCGGGAAACGTGTTCAAATGTGTCTCAGTCTTCGTCCCCTGGTACTCTGGTGCAACATTCCACACGCTTTACTAACACTCTCCCCACTTGGAGAGACAGTGCCTTTAACCTCCTTTTGGCCCAGTTTGCAATTTCTGCGGAAAATGAACAGGAATAGGGAGAACCAATGAGAGACTAGCTGGAGGTGTCTGGATGGGCAAATTTAACTCTCATTTCCAACGAGTAAGAGGAATTAGCCAGAGGCTCAGCGTGCCATGCCGGAACCACACTAGGGCCTGAAGCAATCCTGCGGTGTTGCGGCCAGCTCACAAGAAAGCGAGTTGAAGAAAGGAGCTCAGGGGCACTGTCATTCGCAAACATGCAGAGTTATAAATGACAGCTATCGTCTAAAAATATATTGAAGTAAGGCTGCACAGAGGACTTGAATGTGGGGCAGAATTACAGGAAACCGATTTCAGGAGGTAGACTGGAATTGCATGTAAAGCATAGGAAAAGAGGCAGAACGTCCACAATGATGCACTTGGCCAAAAAGGGCGTATGCGTTTTTTCCTGAATATATTCAGGAAAAAACGTAAACACACTTTTTGGCCAACCAAGCAAGCTTGCAAAGGAAATCTGCACTACAATGAAGTCTCACTGCCCCCGGTCAAAAGGGCCATCTGAAAAAAAGTGTAAAATCCAGAAAGGCAGGACAGGCCATGGAGAACTGGGACCCTCGTTATGCTGATGGGCGGGATGTAAATTGCCAATAGCCACTCTGGAGAAGTGTATGGTGTTTCCTGAAACTTCCAAAAAACAAAGCAACAGAGCATAAGGCACTTCCACTTATGGTCCTATAGCTTAGGGAAATTAAAACCAAAAAGACACAGCCACCCAAAAGTTTGGGACGGCTCTGTTCACAAGAACCTCGTTTACGGTAAAAGTTCAATATCACAGAATGCAAAAAATGGATAAAGAAGTTGTGGTACTTACGTACAATGCAATATCACTCAGCAATGAAATCTATGTCATCAGGCCCATAGCAGCATAATGAGTGGATTCAGATACGATGATTCTAAGTGAAATCAGTCACACCAAAAAAGAAACATCATAATATATCACTAATACACGAAATGTAAACTTGGCTACACAGGAACTGAATTACAAAACAGAACAGGGTCTCAAATGTAGAAAACCAACTTATGCTTGCTTAAGGGGAAAGGTGAGTTGGGGTACTGCATAAAACCAGAGATTGAAATTAGCACAGATACCATTCCATAAGCCAAATATGTAATAGACAAGAGCTACTCCTTGCTCAACGAAGTGGACTCAACACCCCATATTAAACGCCTAAGAATATACCTGACTAGTAATAATCTTAAAACCTATGGATTTATATGTCTCCGAAAGAGAATCAAGCATGTGTACAGTGGCATAAACGCAGCAGTGATAGGATTGGTGAGGTTCGGTGAGCAAATGCAGACCCTTTGAAGTCATATTGCATGGTACCTATTCCATGGGTCTCAACTCTCCAGGTTTAAGTGATTCTTCCTTCAGCTAAAACATGCATGTGGAACCCACAGTATGATCCACCATGTGATCGGGAAACGTGTTCAAATGTGTCTCAGATTTCGTCCCCTGGTACTCGGGTGCAACATTCCAGACGCTTTACTAACACTCTCCCCACTAGGAGAGTCAGTGCCTTTAACCTCCTGTTTGGCCCAGTTTGCAATTTCTGTGGAAGATGAACAGGAATAGGGAGAACCAATGAGAGACTAGCTGGAGGTGTCTGGACGGGCAAATTTAACTCTCATTTCCCACCAGGAAGAGGAATTAACCAAAGGCTCAGCGTGCCATGCCGGAACCACACTAAGGCCTGAAGCAATCCTGCGGTGTTGCGGCCAGCTCTCAAGAAAGCGAGTTGAAGAAAGGAGCTCAGGGGCACTGTAATTCACAAACCTGCAGTGTTATAAATGACAGCTATCGTCCAAAAATATATTGAAGTAAGGCTGCCAAGAGGAATTGAAAGCGGGGCAGAATTACAGGAAACCGATTTCAGGAGGTAAACTGGAATTGCATGTAAAGCATAGGAAAAGAGGCAGAACGTCCACAATGATGCACTTGTCCAAAAAGGGCGTATGCGTTTTTTCCTGAATATATTCAGGAAAAAACGCATACGCCCTTTTTGGCCAACCAAGCAAGCTTGCAAAGGAAATCTGCACTACAATGAATTCTCGCTACCCCCCGGTCAAAAGGGCCATCTGAAAGAAGTGTAAAATCCAGAAAGGCAGGACAGGTGATGGAGAACTGGCAGCCTTGTTATGCTAATGGTTGGGATGTAAATTGCCAACAGCCACTCTGGAGAAGTGTATGGTGTTTCCTGAAACATCTATAAAACAAAGCAATAGAGCCTAGGGCACTTCCACTTATGGTCCTATAGCTTAGGGAAATTAAAATCAAAAAGACACAGCCACCCCAAAGTTTGGGACGGCTCTGTTTACAAGAACCTTGTTTACAGTACAAGTTCAATATCACAGAAAGCGAAAAATGGATAACGAAGTTGTGGTAGTTACGTACAATGCAATATCACTCAGCAATGAAATCTATGTCATCAGGCCCATAGCAGCATAATGAGTGGACTCAGGTACGATGATTCTGAGAGAAATAAGTCACACAGAAAAAGAAACATCATAAGATATCACTAATACACGGAATGTAAGCTTGGCTACACAGGAACTGAATTACAAAACAGAACAGGGTCTCAAATGTAGAAAACCAACTTATGCTTGCTTAAGGGGAAAGATGAGTTGGGGTGCTGCATAAAACAGAGATTGAAATTAGCACAGATACCGTTCCATAAGCCAAATATGTAATAGACAAGAGCTATTCCTTGCTCAACGAAGTGGACTCAACACCCCATATTAAACGCCTAAGAATATACCTGACTAGTAACAATCTTAAAACCTATGGATTTCTATGTCTCCGAAAGAGAATCAAGCGTGTGTACAGTGGCATAAACGCAGCAGTGATAGGATTGGTGAGGTTCGGTGAGCAAATGCAGACCCTTTGAAGTCATATTGTATGGTACCCATTCCATGGGTCTCAACTCTCTAGGTTTAAGGGATACTTCTTTCAGCTAAAACATGGATGTGGAACCCAGAGTATGATCCACCATGTGATCGGGAAACGTGTTCAAATGTGTCTCAGTTTTCGTATCGTGGTACTCTGGTGCAACATTCCACACGCTTTACTAACACTCTCCCCACTTGGAGAGTCAGTGCCTTTAACCTCCTGTTTGTCCCAGTTTGCAATTTCTGCGGAAAATGAACAGGAATAGGGAGAACCAATGAGAGACTAGCTGGAGGTGTCTGGACGGGCAAATTTAACTCTCATTTCCCACCAGGAAGACGAATTAACCAAACACTCAGCATGCCATGCCGGAACCACACTAGGGCCTGAAGCAATCCTGCGGTGTTGCGGCCAGCTCACAAGAAAGCGAGTTGAAGAAAGGAGCTCAGGGGCACTGTAATTCACAAACCTGCAGAGTTATAAATGACAGCTATCGTCCAAAAATATATTGAAGTAAGGCTGCCAAGAGGACTTGAAAGCGGGGCAGAATTGCAGGAAACCGATTTCAGGAGGTAGACTGGAATTGCATGTAAAGCATAGGAAAAGAGGCAGAACGTCCACAATGATACAATTGGCCAAAAAGGGCGTATGCGTTTTTTCCTGAATATATTCAGGAAAAAACGCATACGCCCTTTTTGGCCAACCAAGCAAGCTTGCAAAGGAAATCTGCACTACAATGAAGTCTCACTGCCCCCCAGTCAAAAGGGCCATCTGAGAACAGTGTAAAATCCAGAAAGGCAGGACAGGCCATGGAGAACTGGGAGCCTTGTTATGCTGATGGGCGGGATGTAAATTGCCAACAGCCACTCTGGAGAAGTGTATGGTGTTTCCTGAAACATCCAAAAAACAAAGCAACAGAGCCTAGGGCACTTCCACTTATGGTCCTATAGCTTAGGGAAATTAAAATCAAAAAGACACAGCCACCCCAAAGTTTGGGACGGCTCTGTTTACAAGAACCTCGTTTACGGTACAAGTTCAATATCACAGAAAGCGAAAAATGGATAACGAAGTTGTGGTACTTACGTACAATGCAATATCGCTCAGCAATGAAATCTATGTCATCAGGCCCGTAGCAGTATAATGAGTGGATTCAGGTACGATGATTCTAAGTGAAATAAGTCACACAGAAAAAGAAACATCATAAGTTATCACTAGTACACGGAATGTAAGCTTGGCTACACAGGAACTGAATTACAAAACAGAACAGGGTCTCAAATGTAGAAAACCAACTTATGCTTGCTTAAGGGGAAAGGTGAGTTGGGGTGCTGCATAAAACCAGAGATTGAAATGAGCACAGATACCGTTCCATAAGCCAAATATATAATAGACAAGAGCTACTCCTTGCTCAACGAAGTGGACTCAACACCCCATATTAAACGCGTAAGAATATACCTGACTAGTAACTATCTTAAAACCTATGGATTTCTATGTCTCCGAAAGAGAATCAAGCGTGTGTACAGCAGCATAAACGCAGCAGTGATAGGATTGGTGAGGTTCCGTGAGCAAATGCAGACCCTTTGATGTCATGTTGCATGGTACCCATTCCATGGGTCTCAACTCTCCAGGTTTAAGGGATTCTTCCTTCACCTAAAACATGCATGTGGAACCCAGAGTATGATCCACCGTGTGATCGGGAAACGTGTTCAAATGTGTCTCAGTTTTCGTCCCCTGGTACTCGGGTGCAACATTCCAGACGCTTTACTAACACTCTCCCAACTTGTAGAGTCAGTGCCTTTAACCTCCTGTTTGGCCCAGTTTGCAATTTCTGCAGAAAATGAACAGGAATAGGGAGAACCAATGAGAGACTAGCTGGAGGTGTCTGGACGGGCAAATTTAACTCTCATTTCCTACCAGGAAGAGGAATTAACCAAAGGCTCAGTGTGCCGTTCCGGAAACACACTAGGGCCTGAAGCAATCCTGCCGTGTTGCGGCCAGCTCACAAGAAAGCGAGTTGAAGAAAGGAGCTCAGGGGCACTGTCATTCACAAACCTGCAGAGTTATAAATGACAGCTATCGTCGAAAAATATATTGAAGTAAGGCTGCCAAGAGGACTTGAAATCGGGACAGATTTGCAGGAAACCGATTTCAGGAGGTAGACTGGAATTGCATGTAAAGCATAGGAAAAGAGGCAGAACGTCCAAACTGATGCACTTAGCCAAAAAGGGCGTATGGGTTTTTTCCTGAATATGTTCAGGATAAAACGCATACGCCCTTTTTGGCCAACCAAGGAAGCTTGCAAAGAAAATCTGCAGTACAATGAAGTCTCACTGCCCCCCGATCAAAAGGGTCATCTGAGAAAAGTCTAAAATCCAGAAAGGCAGGACAGGTCATGGAGAACTGGGAGCCTTACTATGCTGATGGGCGGGATGTAAATTGCCAACAGTCACTCTGGAGAAGTGTATGGTGTTTCCTGAAACATCCAAAAAACAAAGCAACAGAGCCTAGGGCACTTCCAATTATGGTCCTATAGCTTAGGGAAATTAAAATCAAAAAGACACAGCCACCCCATAGTTTGGGACGGCTCTGTTTACAAGAACCTCGTTTACGGTACAAGTTCAATATCACAGAAAGCAAAATATGGATAACGAAGTTGTGGTACTTACGTACAATGCAATATCACTCAGCAATGAAATCTATGTCATCAGGCCCGTAGCAGCATAATGAGTGGACTCAGGTACGATGATTCTAAGTGAAATAAGTCACACAGAAAAAGAAACATCATAAGATATCACTACTACATGGAATGTAAACTTGGCTACACAGGAACTGAATTACAAAACAGAACAGGGTCTCAAATGTAGAAAACCAACTTATGCTTGCTTAAGGGGAAAGGTGAGTTGGAGTGCTGCATAAAACCAGAGATTGAAATTAGCACAGATACCGTTCAATAAGCCAAATATGTAATAGACAAGAGCTACTCCTTGCTCAACGAAGTGGACTCAACACCCCATATTAAACACCTAAGAATATACCTGACTAGTAAGAATCTGAAAACCTATGGATTTATATGTCTCCGAAACAGAATCAAGCATGTGTACAGCAGCATAAACGCAGCAGTGATAGGATTGGTGAGGTTCGGTGAGCAAATGCAGACCCGTTGAAGTCATATTGCATGGTACCCGTTCCATGGGTCTCAACTCTCCAGGTTTAAGGGATCCTCCCTTCAGCTAAAACATGCATGTGGAACCCAGAGTGTGATCCACCGTGTGATCGGGAAACGTGTTCAAATGTGTCTCAGTTTTCGTCCCCTGGTACTCGGGTGCAACATTCCAGACACTTTACTAACACTCTCCCCACTTGGAGAGTCAGTGCCTTTAACCTCCTGTTTGGCCCAGTTTGCAATTTCTGCGGAAAATGAACAGGAATAGGGAGAACCAATGAGAGACTAGCTGCAGGTGTCTGGACGGGCAAATTTAACTCTCATTTCCTACCAGGAAGAGGAATTAACCAAAGGCTCAGCATGCTGTTCCAGAAACACACTAGGGCCTGAAGCAATCCTGCCGTGTTGCGGCCAGCTCACAAGAAAGCGAGTTGAAGAAAGGAGCTCAGGGGCACTGTCATTCACAAACCTGCAGAGTTATAAATGACAGCTATCGTCCAAAAATATATTGAAGTAAGGCTGCCAAGAGGACTTGAAAGCGGGGCAGAATTGCAGGAAAACGATTTCAGGAGGTAGACTGGAATTGCATGTAAAGCATAGGAAAAGAGGCAGAACGTCCACAATGATGCACTTGGCCAAAAAGGGCGTATGCGTTTTTTCCTGAATAAATTCAGGAAAAAAGGCATACGCCCTTTTTGGCCAACCAAGCAAGCTTGCAAAGGAAATCTGCACTATGATGAAGTCTCACTGCCCGCCGGTCTAAAGGGCCATCTGAAAAAAGTGTAAAATCCAGAAAGGCAGGACAGGCCATGGAGAACTGGGAGCCTTGTTATGCTGATGGGCGGGATGTAAATTGCCAACAGCCACTCTGGAGAAGTGTATGGTGTTTCCTGAAACATCTAAAAAACAAAGCAACAGAGCCTAGGGCACTTCCACTTATGGTCCTATAGCTTACGGAAATTAAAATCAAAAAGACACAGCCACCCCAAAGTTTGGGACGGCTCTGTTTACAAGAACCTCGTTTATGGTACAAGTTCAATATCACAGAAAGCGAAAAATGGATAAAGAAGTTGTGGTACTTACGTACAATGCAATATCACTCAGCAAAGAAATCTATGTCATCAGGCCCGTAGCAGCATAATGAGTCGATTCAGGTATGATGATTCTAAGTGAAATAAGTCACACAGAAAAAGAAATATCATAAGATATCACTACTACACGGAATGTAAACTTGGCTACACAGGAACTGAATTACAAAACAGAACAGGGTCTCAAATGTAGAAAACCAACTTATGCTTGCTTAAGGGAAAAGGTGAGTTCGGTTACTGCATAAAACCAGAGATTGAAATTAGCACACATACCGTTCCATAAACCAAATATGTAATAGACAAGAGCTACTGCTTGCTCAACGAAGTGGACTCAACACACCATATTAAACGCCTAAGAATATACCTGACTAGTAAGAATCTTAAAACCTATGGATATATATGTCTCCGAAAGAGAATGAAGCTAGTGTACAGCGGCATAAATGCAGCAGTGATAGGATTGGTGAGGTTCGGTGAGCAAATGCAGACCCTTTGAAGTCATATTGCATGGTACCCATTCCATGGGTCTCAACCCTCCAGGTTTAAGGGATTCTTCCTTCAGCTAAATCATGCATGTGGAACCCAGAGTATGATCCACCGTGTGATCGGGAAACGTGTTCAAATGTGTCTCAGTTTTTGTCCCCTTGTACTCGGGTGCAACATTCCAGACACTTTACTAACACTCTACCCACTTGGAGAGTCAGTGCCTTTAACCTCCTGTTTGGTCCAGTTTGCAATTTCTGGCAAAATGAACAGGAATAGGGAGAACCAATGAGAGACTAGCTGGAGGTGTCTGGACCTTTAAATTTAACTCTCATTTCCCACCAGGAAGAGGAATTAACCAAAGGCTCAGCGTGCCATGCCGGAACCACACCAGGGCCTGAAGCAATCCTGCGGTGTTGCGGCCAGCTCACAAGAAAGCGAGTTAAAGAAACGAGCTCAGGGGCACTGTAATTCACAATCCTGCAGAGTTATAAATGACAGCTATCGTCCAAAAATATATTGAAGTAATGCTGCCAAGAGGACTTGAAAGTGGGGCAGAATTGCAGGAAACTGATTTCAGGAGGTAGAATGGAATTGCATGTAAAGCATAGGAAAAGAGGCAGAACGTCCACAATGATGCACTTGGCCAAAAAGGGCATATGCGTTTTTTCCTGAATATATTCAGGAAAAAACACAAACACACTTTTTGGCCAACGAAGCAAGCTTGCAAAGGAAATCTGCACTACAATGAAGTCTCACTGCCCCCCGGTCAAAAGGGCCATATGAAAAAAGTGTAAAATCCAGAAAGGCAGGACAGGCCATGGAGAACTGGGAGCCCTGTTATGTTGATGGGCGGGATGTAAATTGCCAACAGCCACTCTGGAGAAGTGTATGGTGTTTCCTGAAACATCCAAAAAACAAAGCAACAGAGCCTAGTGCACTTCCACTTATGGTCCTATAGCTTAGGGAAATTAAAATCAAAAAGACACAGCCACCCCAAAGTTTGGGACGGCTCTGTTTACAAGAACCTTGTTTACGGTACAAGTTCAATATCACAGAAAGCGAAAAATGGATAAAGAAGTTGTGGTACTTACGTACAATGCAATATCACTCAGCAATGAAATGTATGTCATCAGGCCCGTAGCAGCATAATGAGTGGATTCAGGTACGATGATTCTAAGTGAAATAAGTCACACAGAAAAAGAAACATCATAAGATATCACTACTACACGGAATGTAAACTTGGCTACACAGGAACTGAATTACAAAACAGAGCAGGGTCTCAAATGTAGAACACCAACTTATGCTTGCTTAAGGGGAAAGGTGAGTTGGGGTGCTGCATAAAACCAGAGATTGAAATTAGCACAGATACCGTTCCATAAGCCAACTATGTAATAGACAAGAGCTACTCTTTGTTCAACGAAGTGGACTCAACACCCCATATTAAACGCCTAAGAATATACCTGACTAGTAAGAATCTTAAAACCTATGGATTTCTATGTCTCCGAAAGAGAATCAAGCGTGTGTACAGTGGCATAAACGCAGCAGTGATAGGATTGGTGAGGTTCGGTGAGCAAATGCAGACCCTTTGAAGTCATATTGCATGGTACCCATTTCATGGGTCTCAACTCTCCAGGTTTAAGGGATACTTCTTTCAGCTAAAACATGGATGTGGAACCCAGAGTATGATCCACCGTGTGATCGGGAAACATGTTCAAATGTGTCTCAGTCTTCGTCCCCTGGTACTCTGGTGCAACATTCCACATGCTTTACTAACACTCTCCCCACTTGGAGAGTCAGTGCCTTTAACCTCCTGTTTCTCCCAGTTTGCAATTTCTGTGGAAAATGAACAGGAATAGGGAGAACCAATGAGAGACTAGCTGGAGGTGTCTGGACGGGCAAATTTAACTCTCATTTCCCACGAGTAAGAGGAATTAACCAAAGGCTCAGCGTGCCATGCCGGAAACACACTAGGGCCTGAAGCAATCCTGCGGTGTTGCGGCCAGCTCACAAGAAAGCGAGTTGAAGAAAGGAGCTCAGGGGCACTGTCATTCACAAACATGCAGAGTTATAAATGACAGCTATCGTCCCAAAATATGTTGAAGTAAGGCTGCCAAGAGGACTTGAAAGTGGGGCAGAATTGCAGGAAACCGATTTCAGGAGGTAGAATGGAATTGCATGTAAAGAATAGGAAAATAGGCAGAACGTCCACAATGATGCACTTGGCCAAAAAGGGCATATGCGTTTTTTCCTGAATATATTCAGGAAAAAACGCAAACACCCTTTTTGGCTAACCAAGCAAGCTTGCAAAGGAAATCTGCACTACAATGAAGTCTCACTGCCCCCCGGTCAAAAGGGACATATGAAAAAAGTGTAAAATCCAGAAAGGCAGGACAGGCCATGGAGAACTGGGAGCCCTGTTATGTTGATGGGCGGGATGTAAATTGCCAACAGCCACTCTGGAGAAGTGTATGGTGTTTCCTGAAACATCCAAAAAACAAAGCAACAGAGCCTAGGGCACTTCCACTTATGGTCCTATAGCTTAGGAAATTAAAATCAAAAAGACACAGCCACCCCAAAGTTTGGGACGGCTCTGTTTACAAGAACCTTGTTTACGGTACAAGTTCAATATCACAGAAAGCGAAAAATGGATAAAGAAGTTGTGGTACTTACGTACAATGCAATATCACTCAGCAATGAAATCTATGTCATCAGGCCCGTAGCAGCATAATGAGTGGATTCAGGTACTATGATTCTAAGTGAAATAAGTCACACAGAAAAAGAAACATCATAAGATATCACTAATACACGGAATGTAAACTTGGCTACACAGGAACTGAATTACAAAACAGAACAGTGTCTCAAATGTAGAAAACTAACTTATGCTTGCTTAAGGGGAAAGGTGAGTTGGGGTGCTGCTAAAATCAGAGACTGAGATTAGCACAGATACCATTCCATAAGCCAAATATGTAATAGACAAGAGGTACTCCTTGCTCAACGAAGTGGACTCAACAACCCATATTAAACGCCTAAGAATATACCTGACTAGTAAGAATCTTAAAACCTATGGATTTATATGTCTCCGAAAGACAATCAAGCGTGTGTAGAGTGGCATAAACGCAGCAGTGATAGGATTGGTGAGGTTCGGTGAGCAAATGCAGACCCTTCGAAATCATTTTGCATGGTACCCATTCCATGGGTCTCAACTCTCCAGGTTTAAGGGATTCTTCCTTCAGCTAAAACATGCATGTGGAACCCAGAGTATGATCCACCGTGTGATCAGGAAACGTGTTCAAATGTGTCTCAGTTTTCGTCCCCTGGTACTCGGGTGCAACATTCCAGACGCTTTACTAACACTCTCCCCACTTGGAGAGTCAGGGCCTTTAACCTCCTGTTTGGCCCAGTTTGCAATTTCTGCGGAAAATGAACAGGAATAGGGAGAACCAATGAGAGACTAGCTGGAGGTGTCTGTACGGGCAAATTTAACTCTCATTTCCCACCAGGAAGACGAATGAACCAAAGGTTCCGCGTGCCGTGCTCGAACTAGATTAGGGCCTGAAGAGGTCCTGCAGTTTTGTGGCCAGCTCACAAGAAAGCGAGTTGAAGAAAGGAGCTGAGGTGCACTGTAGTTCACAAACCTGCGGAGTTATAAATGACAGCTATCATCCAAAATTATACTGAAGTAAGGCTGCGAAGACGACTTGAATGCGGGGCAGAATTGCTGGAAACCGATTTCAGAAGGTACACGGGAAAAGAGACAGAACTTGGAAAATAATGCACTTGGCAAAAAAGGGCATATGTGTTTTATCCAGAGCTCTCATAACTGAGGAGAGGAGATTCCCAGCAGGCTCCAACTGCCACCTGAGGGCTCACATTGCCAAGGCAACGTGAGCAAGCCAGGCAGGAGTTACCTCACAGCAGAGATCCCACCTCACAGAAGGGTGAGAAACCCAGCCAACATCAGACTCTCACCAGAGGGCCCAAATCACCAAGGGGATGGGAACCAGGCAGGAGTGTCTTCACACCAGTGGGATCACATCATCTAAAGGTGAGGTACTCAGCACATGTGTTCTCAAACCAGAGGACCCACATCACCAAGTGCCTCGGAGTGAGGCAGGCAGGAGTAGCCTCACAACACTGGGCCCATAGAATAAAAAAGTGAGGAATCCAGCAGTTGGAACCTCCCAGCAGGCGGCCCAGAGCACTGAGGCTATGGGATCCAGGCCACAGTGAACTCACAGAAGAGGGCCCATGTCATGAAACTGAGCAACCCAGCCATTGGGACCTCAGAGCAGGAGGCCCACATCCCCATGGGGATGGAAATCTGGTAGGAGTGTCCTCGCACCACTGAGAATGTATCAGAAAATTTTGGGCGACCAGCAGTTAGGGCCTGACGCCAGAGGACCCTCATCACCAAGGGAAGGAGGCTCCCAGCAGGCTCCAACTGCCACCAGAGGGCTGACGTCGCCAAGGCGATGTGTGCCAACCAGGCACGAATGACCTCACAGCAGAGGGCCCACCTCAGAGAAGTGTGACGAACCCAGTCAGGATCAGACTTGCACCAGAGGGCCCACATCACCAAATGGATTGGAACCAGGCAGGAGTGTCCTCACATGAGTAGGGCCACATCATCTAAAGGTGAGGAACCCAGAACATGTGGCTTCAAACCATAGGACACCCATCACCAAGGGGCTGGGAGTGAGGCAGGCAGGAGGAGCCTCATAACAGAGGGCCCAAAAATAAGAAAGGTGAGGAATCCAGCAGGTGGTACCTCCCAGCAGGCGGCCCAGAGCACAGAGGCTAGGGGATCCAGGCCGGAGTGAACTAACACCAGACAGCGCACATCATGAAACTGTGAGCAACCCAGACATTGGGACCTCAGAGCAGAAGGCCCACATCCCCATGGTGATGGGAACATGACAGGAGTGTCCTGGCATCACTGGGCTCACATCAGAAACCGTGGGGTGCTCAGAAGTTAGGGCCTGACGCTAGAGGGCACTCATCACTGAGAGGAGGAGGCTCCCAGCAGGCTCCAGCTGCCACCAGAGGGCCAACGTCGCCAAGGCGATGTGTGCCAGCCTGGCAGGAGTGACCTCACAGCAGAGGGCCCACCTCACAGAAGGGTGAGGAACACAGCCAGGATCAGACTCTCACCAGAGGGCCCACATCACCAAGGGGATGGGAACCAGGCAGGAGTGTCCCCACACCAGTGGGACAACATCATCGAAAGGTGAGGATCCCAGCACATGTAGCCTCAAACCACAGGAACCACATCACCAAGGGGTTCGGAATGAGGCTGGCAGGACCGGCCTCACAACACAGGGTCCATAGAATATAAAAGTTGAGGAATCCAGCAGTTGGAACCTCCCAGAAAGTGGCCCAGAGCACCGAGGCTATGGGATCCAGGCCGCAGTGAACTCACAGCAGAGGGCCCACATCATGAACCTGTGAGCAGCCCAGCCGTTGGGACCTCAGAACAGAAGGCCCACATCCCCATTGGGATGGGAACCTGGCAGGAGTGGCTTCGCACCACTTAGCACATATCAGAAAATGTTAGGAGCCCAGCAGTTAGGGCCTGATGCAAGGGGGCCCTCATAACTGAGGGGAGGAGACTCCCAGCAGGTTCCAACTGCCAACAGAGGGCCCATGTCTACAAGGTGGCATGCGCCAGCCAGGCAGTAGTGACCTCACAGCAGAGGGCCTATCTCACAGAAGGGTGAGGAACCGAGGCAGGATGAGACTCTCGCCAGAGGGCCCACAACACCAAGGGGATGGGAACCAGTCAGGACTGTCCTCCCACCAGTGGGGCCACATCATTGAAAGGTGAGGAACCCAGCACATGTGGCCTCATATCAGAGGACATACATCACAAAGGGGATGGGAGTGAGGCAGGTAGGAGTAGCCTAAAAACAGAGGGCCCAAAGAATAAAAAAGGTGAGGAATCCAGCATTTGGAACCTCCCAGCAGGCGGCCGAGAGCACAGAAGCTATGGGATGCAGGCAGGAGTGAACTAAGAGCAGAGAGCCCACATCATGAAACTGTGAGCAACCCAGGCGTTGGGACCTCAGAGCAGAAAGCCCACATCCCCATGGGGATGGGAACCTGACAGGAGTGTCCTGGCCTCACTGGGCTCACATCAGAAAACGTGGGGAGCCCAGCAGTTAGGGCCTGATGCTAGAGGGCCGTCATCACCGAGGGCAGGAGGCTCCCAGCAGGTTCCATGTGCCAACAGAGGGCCCACATCGCCAAGGTGATGTGTGCAAGTCAGGCAGGATTGACCTCACAGCAGAGGGCCTACCTCACAGAAGAGTGAGGAACCCAGCCAGGATAAGACTGTCACCAGAAGGCCCACATCACCAAGGGGATGGGAACCAGGCAGGAGTGTCCTCACACCAGTGGGGCCACATCATTGTAAGTTGCGGAACCCAGCACATGTGGCCTCAAACCAGAAGACCCACATCATGAAGGGGTTGCGAGTGAGGCAGGCAGGAGGAGCATCACAACAGAGGACCCATAGAATACAAAAGTTGAGGAATCGAGCAGTTGGAACCTCCCAGCAGGCGGGCAAGAGCACAGAGGCTATGGGATCCAGGCCACAGTGAACTAACACCAGAGAGCCGACATCATGAAATTGTGATCAACCCAGCCGTTGGAACCTCAGAGAAGAAGGCCCACATCCCCATGGAGATGGGAACCTAAGAAGAGTGCCCGAGCATCACTGGGCTCACTAAGAAAAGTTGGGGAGCCCAGCAGTTAGGGCCTGACGTCAGAGGGCCCTCACCAGAGAGGTGAGGAGGCTCCCAGCAGGGTCCAAGTGCCACCAGAGGGCTCATGTCAACAAGGCGAGGTGAGCAAGCCAGGCAAGAGTTACCTGATAGTAGAGGGCCCACCTCACAGATGGGTGAGGAACCCAGCCAGGATCAGACTCTCACCAGAGGGCCCACATCACAAAGGGGATGGGAACCAGTCAGGATTATCCTCACACCAGTGGGGCCTCATCATCTTAAGGTGAGGAACCCAGCACATGTGTCCTCAAACCAGAGGACCCACATCACCAAGGGCCTTGGAGTGAAGCAGGCAGGAGTAACCTCACAACACAGGGCACATAATATAAAAAACGTGAGGATTCCAGCATTTAGACCTTCCAGCAGGCGGCCCAGAACACCGAGGCTATGGGATCCAGGCCACAGTGAACTCACAGCAGAGGGCCCACATCATAAAACTGTGAGCAACCCAGGCGTTGGGACCTCAGCGCAGAAGGCCCACATCCCCATGGGAATGGGAACCTGGCTGGAGTGTCCTCGCACCACTGGGTGCACATCAGAAAATGTGGGGAGCCCACCATTTAGGGCCTGACGCCAGAGGGCCGTCATCACCGAGAGGAGGAGGCACCCTGCATGCTCCAACTGCCACCAGAGGGCTCACGTCTCCAAGGTGACGTGTGCCAGCCAGGCAGGAGTGACCTCACAGCAGAGGGCCTACCTCACAGAACGTTGAGGAACCCAGCCAGGATTAGACTCTCGCCAGAGGGCCCACCTCACCAAGGGGATGGGAACCAGGCAGGAGTGTCCTCACACGAGTGGGGCCACATCATCGAAAGGTGAGGAACGCAGCACATGTGTCCTCAAGCCATAGGACAGTCATCACCAAGGGGCTGGCAGTGAGGCAGGCAGGAGGAGCCTCACAACAGAGGGCACATAGAATAAAAAAGTTGAGGAATCCAGCAGTTGGAACCTCCCAGCAGGTGGCTCAGAGCACCGATGATAAGGGATCCTTGCCAGAGTGAACTCACAGCAGAGGGCCCACATCATGGTACTGTGAGCAAGCCAGCCGTTTTGACTTCAGAGCAGAAGGCCCATATCCTCATGGGGATGGGAACCTGGCAAGAGTGTCCTCACTCACTTGGCGCACATCAGAAAATGTGGGGAGCCCAGCAGTTATGGCCTAAGGCAAGAGGGCCCTCATAACCGAGGGGAGGAGGATCCCAGCACACTCCAACTGCCACCAGAGGGCCCACGTCGTCAAGGTGACATGTGCCAGACAGGCATGATTGACCTCACAGCAGAGGGCCCACCTCACAGAAGGGTGAGGAACGCAGCCAGGATCAGACGCTCACCTGAGGGCCCACATCAGCAAGGGGATGGGAACCAGTCAGGACTGTCTTCCCTCCAGTGGGGCCACATCATCGAAAGGTGCGGAACCCAGCACATGTGGCCTCAAATCAGAGGACACATATCACAAAGGGAATGGGAGTGAGGCAGGCAGGAGTAGCCTAAAAACAGAGGGCCCAAAGAATAAGAAAGGTGAGGAATCCAGCAGTTGGAACCTCCCAGCAGGCGGCCGAGAGCACAGAAGCTATGGGATGCAGGCAAGAGTGAACTAACAGCAGAGAGCCCACATCATGAAACTGTGAGCAACCCAGGCGTTGGGACCTCAGAGCAGAAGGCCCACATCCCAATGGGGATGTGAACCTGGCTGGAGTGTCCTCGCATCCCTGGGCGCACATCACAAAACGTGGGGAGCCCAGCAGTTAGGGCCTGACGCCAGAGGGCCCTCATCACCGAGGGGAGGAGGCTCCCAGCAGGCTCCAAGTGCCACCAGAGGGCTCATGTCCACAAGGCGAGGTGAGCAAGCCAGGCAGGAGTGACCTCACAGCAGACGGCCCACCTCACAGATGGGTGAGGAACCCAGCCAGGATCAGACTCTCAACAGAGGGCCCACATCACCAAGGGGATGTGAACCAGGCAGGAGTCTCCTAAGACCATTGGTCCCACATCATCGAAAGGTGAGGAACCCAGCACATGTGACCTCAAACCAGACGACACACATCACGAAGGGGCTGGGAGTGAGTCAGGCAGGAGGATCCTCACAACAGAGGGCCCAAAAAATTAAGAAAGTGAGGAATCCAGCAGTTGGAACCTCCCAGCAGGTGGCCAAGAGCACAGAGGCTATGGGATCCAGGCCTCTGTGAACTAACACCAGAGAGCCCACATCATGAAAATGTGAACAACCCAGCCGTTGGGACCTCAGAGCAGAAGGCCCACATCCCCATGGAGATGGGATCCTAAGAGGAGTGCCAAAGCATCACTGGGCTCACTAAGAAAAGTTGGTGAGCCCAGCAGTTAGGGCCTGACCCAAGAGGGCCCTCATCACTGGGGGGAGCAGATTCCCAGCACGCTCCAACTGCCACCACACGGCTGACTTCACCAAGGCAATGTGTGCCAGCCATGCAGGAGTGACCTATCAGCAGAGGGTCTCCCTCACAGGTGGGTGAGGAACACAGCCAGGAACAGACTCTCACCAGGGGGTCCACATAACCACGTGGATGAGAACCAGGCAGGAGTGTCCTCACACTAGTGGGGCCACATCATCGAAAGGTGAGGAACCCAGCAAAGGTGGCCACAAACCAGAGGACCCACATCACCAAGGGGTTGAGAGTGAGGTAGGTGTCTGGACGGGCATATTTAACACTCATTTCCCACCAGGAAGAGGAATTAACCAAAGGCTCAGCATGCCCTGCCACAAGCAGATTAGGGCCTGAAGCAGTCTTGTGGGTTTGCGGCCAGCTCACAAGAAAGCGAGTTGAAGAAAGGAGCTCAGGGGCCCTGTAATTCACAAACCTGCAGAGTTATAAATGACAGCTATCGTCCAAAAATATATTGAAGTAAGGCTGCGAAGAGGACTTGAAAGCGGGGCAGAATTGCAGGAAACCGATTTCAGGAGGTAGACCGGATTTGCATTTAAAGCATAGGAAAAGAGGCAGAACATCGACAATGATGCACTTGGCAAAAAAGGGCGTATGAGTTTGTTCCTGAATATATTCAGGAAAAAACACATACGCCCTTTTTGGCAAACCAAGCAAGCTTGCAATGGAAATCCGAACTACTATGAAGTGTCACTTCCCCCCGGTCTAAAGGGCCATCTGAGAAAAGTGTAAAATCCAGAAAGGCAGGACAGGCCATGGAGAACTGGGAGCCTTGTTATGCTGATGGTTGGGATGTTAACTGCCAACAGCCACTCTGGAGAAGTGTATGGTGTTTCCTGATACATCTGAAAAACAAAGCAACAGAGTCTAGGGCATTTCCACTTATGGTCCTATAGCTTAGGGAAATTAAAATCAAAAAGACACAGCCACCCCAAAATTTGGGACGGCTCTGTTTACAGGAACCTCTTCTACAGTACAAGTTAAATATCCCAGAGAACAAATAATTGATAAAGAAGTTGCGGTACTTACGGACAACAGAATACCACTCAGCAATGAAATCTGTGTCACCAGGCCTGTACCAGCATAATGAGTGGATTGAGGCACGATGATTCTAAGTGAAATAAGTCACACAGAAAAAGAAACATCATAAGGTATCACTAATGCATGGAATGTAAACTTGGCTACACATGAACTGAATTACAAAACAGAACAGGGTCTCAAGTTTAGAAAACCAACTTATGCTTGCTTAAGGGGAAAGGTGAGTTGGGGTGCTGCATAAAACCAGAGTTTGAAATTAGCACAGATACCGTTCCATAAGCCAAATATGTAATAGACAAGACCTACCCCTTGCTCAACGAAATGGACTCAACAATGAGGTATCACCTCACACCTGTTAGAATGGGCATCATCTGAAAATCTACAAACAACAAATGCTGGAAAGGGTGTGGAGAAAAGGAAGCCTCTTCCACTATTTTTGGGAATATAAATTGATACAGTCACTATGGAGAACAATATGGAGTTTCTTAAGAAACTAATAATAGAATTACCATATGATACAGCAATCCCAGTACTGGACATATACCCAGACAAAACCATAAATCAAAAAGAGACATTCACCGCAATGTTCATTGCATCACTATTTACAATATCGAGGTAATGGAAGCA
Source organism: Orcinus orca (assembly GCF_937001465.1). Classification (NCBI taxonomy): domain Eukaryota; kingdom Metazoa; phylum Chordata; class Mammalia; order Artiodactyla; family Delphinidae; genus Orcinus; species Orcinus orca. Next base: position 62,951,356 of record NC_064562.1, on the reverse strand, counting down.
ACCTAAATGCCCACAGACAGACGAATGCATAAAGATGTGGTACATATATAAAATGGAATATTACTAAGCCATGAAAGGAATGAAATTGGGTCATTTGTAGAGACGTCGATGGATCTAGGGACTGTCATACAGAGTGAAGTAAGTCAGAAAGAGAAAAACAAATCTTGTATATTCATGCATATATGTGGAACCTAGAAAAACTGTACAGATTAACCGTTTTGCAAGGCATAAATAGAGCAACAGATGTAGACAACAATCGTATGGACAACAACGGCGGAAAGCTCTTGGGGGGGTGGTGGTGGGAGGAGTTGAGAGATTGGGATTGGCATGTAAACATTTATATGCATAAAATAGATAACCAATAAGAACCTGCTGTATAAAAATATAAAATAAAATTCAAAATTAAAAAGAAATAAAATTTAAAATATAAAACAGAAAAAGCAATTATTCCCTTCACATACATGTATCTATATGAATAAATTATTTCCATGCTTATATCTGTAAATACAAAAAAGAGGAATAAAATCTACCTTGAACCAAAAACGAAAAAGAGAAAAAAAAAACAGAACCCACCAGTTACTCAGAGGAAAACCATATCAGGGCACTTGTTCCAGTTGTAAACAATTCTGAAGTTGGTCAGTGGTGGGGAATCGTCTCCCATTCAGCCAGCAGCCCCCACACAACAAGCGTCCTCATTGCAAAGCTGGGGCACCGTGCCGAGGCATCTGTGAGTAAACGTGAGCTGAGCCCCAGGCCAGTTGCTGCTGAACTGTTCCCACCCTTCCCAGGTAAAACACCTGAATATATACAAGGACTTGAAAGCCTAGAGGAAGGGCCATGGAGCCACACGAGTGACAGCATGCCAGCTGACTTGGTGCCTGCAGGCCAGCCAGGATGGTCCTGGCCCTGGGTGCTCTTCTGGAAGATTTCCATTTCCCTGCCTGAGATACCCGTCCTGTCCCTGCCCCCACTGCTTTTTTCCTTCCTCACCTCTGCCCAGGGAGAAATTCCAGCAGCAGGTATGGGTGACACATCCTCTTCTTTAGCAGGTGGCAGCCTGGCAACTGCTGCAGAAAGTCCAGCAGAGCCCCACTCACACTGGGCCACCCACAAAGCCGTGGCCTCTCACTCCCTCCCACCAGCCCAGCCCCGAGACTGCTGACAGGGCAGAGAAAATGGCGTCAGGCACAGCTGCAGGGGCTCTTGCTGCCTGGAGTGGTATTTATATTGATCTCAACCCAGGCACACCTGGGGAGGGCTGGCCGGCACGGTAAGGCTGCCCAGGTCAGCCAATCATCACCCCTCAGGGGCTCACAGTTGCAGAAAATGGAACTTGCTGAACCGGCCAGGTCCAAGGAACAGGTGTGGGCTCCTGAGAGTCAGGATAGACAAGGGGCTGCAGCTTTGGCTTGTTTTCTAATCATTTTATCTGGCCCATGAGTGGGAGATAACTTCAAGAAAACCCTCTCCTAATGAGAGGAACCCAGGAGTCAGGGAGAGGAGGGGGTGGGTGGTGGTTGGAGACAGAGGCCTGGTGCCCTGGGTGCAGTGGAAGTCTCTGGAAGACCAGGTGGAGGGAGGCCACACAGAGTGATGCCCAGGGTCACAGACCTGTCGGAGCTGCTGTTTGTTAGTTCAAGTCTTGCTCTGAGGTGCTCTGTGTCAGCTCTGAGCGACAGGTGAGCTGGGGGTGCTCTGCAATGAGGGCTATGTGCACGGTTCCTGTGTGCCCAGCCCTGCCACGGTACCTGCAAGGGTAGCTCTGTATCCTGGGAGGGGCCTGACCATGAGAGCCCCGTGGGCTGGGTTGGGGGTGGGGTACCTGCCCAGGAGAGCTCCATATCCTGGGATTGGCCTGACCACGAGAGCCCCATGGGCTGCTGGGGACCTGGTAAAGGATGTCAGGACAGTCAGTGAAGCCACCGAGGATATACCTCCAGTTGCTCCTGATTCCTACACCCTGCTGGTCATTCTACCAACCACCAGGACATGGTATTCTGTATTAGTCTTCAATGATGCCTTCTTTTGTATTCCATTAGTCCCAGCGTCACAAGAAATTTTGGCTTGTGAGTGGCAGGACTCAACATACAACTAAAACAATACTTCCGGGCCGTCTTGCCCCAAGGGTTCAAAAATTCCCACACCATCTTCGGGGAAAGCTTAGCTAAAGACCGAAAAGTTCTACCTCTGGAAAAGGAAACCCTCCTTCAATATGCAGATGACATTCTGATCGCCAGCCCTACTAAGGAGGCCTCTGAACTACCAAGCCAATAAAGGATAGAAGTTGTCCAAGAAAAAGCTCAAATATCACAGACTGCGGTGACCTGCCTGGGCTTCATTCTCACACAAGGTCAGAGAAGCCCATCCCAGGAAAGGGAAGAAACCATTTGCAGCCTTACCCCTTTCTAAAACTAGAAGACAGCTTAGGGGTTCCTGGGGAGGCCAGGGTTTGCTGCTTCTGGATCCCTAACTACAGTCTACTAGCTGGGCCTCTATATGAAACACTGAAAGGAAAAGATGATGATCCTTTTGAACAGAATCCAGAAGTGGCCTTTCAAGAATGGAAAGAGCAGTCAATTCAGACCCTTGCCCTGGAACTCCCTAATTGAGCTAAACCCTTTGACCTTTACATTCCCAGTGAAAGATGAATTGCCATTGGATAATTAGTGCAAAAACTGGGACCACTTGAAATGGAACAATGCAAGAATGCCATCCAGGTAGGATAAACTACAGTCACCAAGGGGCTTGGCTCACTGCCACATCTGGCCAAGATACTGGCGGTATCTAAAAACCTGGAAATCAGCAGCCCAAAAGGCCACCTCCCTCCTAAGGGAAAAGGACCCCACGTGGTGATCCTAATCACCAGCGATGCCCTGAAGTTGCAGGGTTCGCTCCGTGGGCACACCGACCTCGAGTGAGGAGGCCCTCCAACTCCAACATCCAGAGAGATAACCGGGGGCAACAGGGCACCATGACGACTCATGTGAACATCACTTGACCTGGAGTTTCTCTCATAAAACAACAATAGTGTGTCCCGAAGGAGTAGACTACTGCTTGCAGGACTTACTGCACCCGGAGGGGAGCTAATAATCTTGGCGGGGGAACCGTATATCACACTGTCACCATAGAAAAGCCTACAGACACCGTGATGATGGTGGCCAATAAGACCGGCTGGACTCCTGTTTACTTCAAAAGGCTGTTGACTCAGTGGCCATCATGGTCCTTGATCACCACTGACCCTGGACTGTCTGGGAGTTGAGCGGGCAAGGCTCTGACACCTGGTGCTGTTTTTACGTTAATTCAGGGGCCTAATTGAAGAAAGAGCAGACTACTGGTCAGAGCATCTAGGCTGGCAGAAACGGTCAGCCAAAGGTGGCCGAACAAATGTGGGGCGGGGTGAAATCGGCCCCCACAGCGTCTCTGCACATCTCTTTCCTGGACCCTTAAAGGTCATTAGAATCTATAACACTTCCAATGCTGGTGCTCAGGCGGACGAGCAGGGAGGCAGGGGTCCTGGGGCCAATCAACGTCACCTGGAGGCTGCTGGGGAGAAGTTCTTACCCTCGTCCCCTGGTATGAGGGCTCCCAACTCAGCACTCAGCAGTTACAGAAGAAGGGTCTGCACCCTCAGCACTCCAAGAATGAGGAACGGGACAAAAGGCAGAGGAGGGGTTTGTCCCCAGCAAAGCCCATTAAAAATCCCTGGGAGATAAAAATAGAATCCGGGCAATAAAGTCAAGTCTGACCTTTTTTATCCTTTGTGCTTTGTCTAATTTCACGTGCTCCTAGGGTCCCGCATGCAGAGGTACCACACCCGGCACTTCAGACCAGATTTCCTAGTGCAGAATGGCTGGGTCGACACCTCAGCTCCTGGGGCCCAGTGCAGACTCCGAGATATAGAGCCTGAGCTGCAGCCAACCCGGCCCTCGAGAGCTCCGCCCCCTCCCTCCCACTGACTCTCACAGGATCTCTACACAGCAGCCCAGCCCACAGCCCACGGGGTAGTGCATGCTCTCACCTCTCCATTCTCTGATCAAAATATAAAGTTTCCTTTGCTTGTGAACCAAACTCAGTCTCGATCTGTTGGCCCCAATGACACTGGGCAGGGGGACACTTGTTGGGGTCCACTCTGGAGGATCAGTTACAGAAATTGAGACTATTGTAACTTCAATGAACAGATGTGTGAGCCAAACTGTAGTTAACATAGAACAGTTTATAAGGCTCGGGTAAAATAAGATGTTTCTAACACTTCCATTTGATATTTCCATCACTTTATTATAAGCAAGTTCAGTGAAAAGGTTTGTCTTATTTGTCAGGTCAATATTAGAGAAATGAAGTGATTTCTTTCCAAGGATGTACATCTAATAATCTTGGTTAAAGCTTCAATCTTGTTTTAAATGCTTTTCCATTGAAAATGATACCTCTCTTTCAGCTCCCCCATTTCTGAGAAGTATAAAATCTTATAATTTATTATTACCAAAGGGGAAAGGTGGGAGGAGGGATAAATTAACAGTTTGGAATTAACACATACACACTGCTATGTATAAAATAGATCATCAACAAGGAACTACTGTATAGCACAGGGAACTACACTCAATATTTTGCAATAACCTATAAGGGGAAATAATCGGAAAAAGAATAGCTATTTTTATTGACATCATCTATCAATGACAGTTAAAGTGTAACCTAAGGGAAGCCGGTGGTGAGTGCTTCTGACCCTGAAGACTTCAATCATCTAAAGTTTGGACTCTGCCTACTTCCCAAGGCCCTTAATGAACATATGTGTAGCCGTAGCTTAAAAAAATTCCCCAGTTTGGGTTTCGGGGAGACACTGATTTTGAAAAAGCCCTGGTGTTCTCCTTACATGAATGGGACTCTTCCTACTGCTAAAACATGTCTGTCACAGCCAGAGGATGGTATACCGTCTGATCGGGAAGAGTTTGGAAAAGGCATCTCATCTCCTCATCTCCTGGTGCTCGGGTTCACCCGTCCAGCGTCTTTACTAACAGTCTCCCCACTTGGAGATGTCAGCACTGTCAACATCCTGTTGCGTACAGTTTGGAATTTGTCCAGAGGATGAAGCGGAAGGATGAGGAACAATGAGAGACAAGTCCTAGGTGTTCAGACAGGCACATGTCACTCGAATTTCCAATCAGGAAGATGAATTGACCAAAGGCTAGGGTTGCCCATGGAAACAGTATAGGGCTTGAGGAAATCCCACTGCTTTGTGGCCAGTTCCCATAAACACAAGTTGAACAATGGAACTCAGGGACAGTAAAATTCATGAAACTGCAGAGTTGAAAATATCTATCACTGAAAAATGTCTTGAGGAAAGTCAGAGAAAAGGATTGGTAAGCAAGGGAGAATGGCAGGAAAGGGATTTGAGGAGGTAGAAAGGACTCGCCATTAAGCACAAGAAAAGGGGCTGAACATTGCCAACATTGCAGTTGGCCAAAAAGGCTGTATGCGTTTTTTTCTCTATATATTCAAGAAAAGGGCATACACTTTTTTAGCCAACCAAACAGGTGGGCACTGGAAATCAATACTACAAAAGATATCACTTCGCATCAGTCAGAAGAGCCATCCTCATAAAGTGTAAACACCAGAAATGCAGGACAGGGCAAGGAGAAGAGGGAGCCCTGTGAGGCTTATAGTGGAAATGTATATTGCCAACGGCCATTCTGGAGAAGTGTATTGTGTTTACTAAAGCATCTAAAAAATGAGCTACAGAGCATAGGGCACTTGCACTCATGGGCGTATATCTTGGGAAAAACAAAAATCGAGAGGACACAGGCACCCCAATGTTTACTGCCTCTCTGTTTAAAAGATCCTCGACTAGGATATAACTTAAATGTCTCTGGAGGGAAAAAATGGATAGAGATGTGGTACTTAGGTAGAGTGGAATATTACTCAGCCTGGAAATCAATGAAATATGGCCAGTTGTAACAACTCCGGAGGAGTTACGTATGATCATTCTAAGTGACATAATTCAAAAAGAAAAAGACACATATCATAAGATATCACTTAAAGGTGGAATCCAAAATGGCTACACATGAAATAAATTACAAAACAAAAACATAGTCAAATATGTAGAAAACACGCGTAAGGCTGCTAAACGGGAAAGGTGGGGAGGGGTGAGACATCATCCAGGAGGTTGAAATTAGCAAAGATACCATTCCAAATACCAAACTGATAATCAACAAGGCCTACATGGTAGCTAAAAGAACTGCACTCAGCACACTCAAGTCACCGGAAAAGAATATCTATGACTGGTAAGAATCTGAAAAAGAATTTATTGATGTCTCTCTGTACGTGAATCAAGTGGATGTACAGCAGCAAGAAACAGAGCTTTGAAAATCAGCTGTAACCAATATAGTAATAAATTGAAAAAAATAAATGACAGAGAGACAGAGAAAACCTCTTACAACCTTTCCTCAGGGACGGTGATGCAACATGGATTGAACACATCTAGACCCACAGCAGGATGAGACATAAGGCTGGAAACTGTTCGTGCTAAGAGAAATGTGAGGTTGGGTGAGGAAATGCACACCCTTTAAAGTAATACTACCTGGTACCCATTCAATGGGTCCCAAATCTGCAGGTTCAAGGAATCTTCCTACAGCTAAAACATGCATGGAAAACCCAGAGGACTGTACACCATGTGATCGGGAGATGTGTCTAAAATGCACCTCATTTATCCTCTCCTGGTGCTCCTGTTCATCATTCCAGCCACGTTACTTAGAATCTCCCCACTTAGAGAATCAGCACATTTAAACTTCTGTTTCACACATTTTGCAAATTGTGAGGAGGATGAACGGGAAGAGGGGGAACCAATGAGAGAATAGTTGTAGGGGTTTGGACGGGCACATGTCACTCTAATTTCCCATTAAGAATAAGAATTAAAAAAAGGCTCAGCACGCCTCGCCGGAGCCAAAATAGGGCCTGAAGCAATCCTGTGGCTTTGAGGCCAGCTCACAAAAGAGCAACTTAAAAAATGGAGCTCAGGGTCACTGCAATTCACAAACCTGCAGAGTTATAAATGAAAACTAACGTCCAAAAATATGTTGAGGTAAGGCAAAGAAGAGGATCTGAATGCAAGACAGAATTGCAAGAAACAGATTTCAAGAGATAGATTGGACTCGTCTTTAAAGCACATGAAAAGCGGCAGAATTTCGACAATGATGCAGTTGGCCCAAAAGGGAGTATGCGTTTTTTCCTGAATATATCCAGGAAAAAACGCATACGCACTTTATGGGCAACCAAGCAAGCAAGCAATGCAAATGTGCACAACAAAGAAGTCTCATTTCCCACCGGTCAAAAGGGCCATCCGAAAAAATTGTAAAAACCAGAAATGCAGGACAGGCCATGGAGAACAGGGAGCCTTTAGACGCTGATGGACAGTGTGTGAACTGCCGAGCGCCACTCCGGAGAAGTGTATGGTGGTTCCTAAATCATCTAAAAAACAGAGCTACAGAGCATAGGGCACTTCCAATCACGGGAGTATATCTAGGGAAGTCTAAAAATCAACAAGACACAAGCACACCACAGTTTAGGGCTACTCTGTTTACAAGAACCTCAACTTCAGTACACCTTAAATATCCCAGGAAAGAGAACAATGGATAAAGAAAATGTGGTACTTATGTACAATGGAATATCTCTTCACCATGAAATCAATGTAATAAGGCTAGTAGAAGGATAAAGAGTGGATTTAGGTCTGATAATACTACTTGAAATAAGTCAAACAGAAAAAGAAACATATCATAAGATATCACTTATAGAGGGAGGATAAATATGGCTGCACAAAAAATGAATTACAAAACAGAACAGTGTCTCACATTTAGAAAACACACTTATGTCAGCTTAAGGGGAAAGGAGAGGTGGGGTGATGCATAAAACCAGAGTTTGAAATTAGCACAGATACCGTTCAATAAACCAAATAGGTATTAGACAAGATCTACACCTTGCTCAATGAACTGGCCTCAACACACCCTATACACCGCAGAGAAATATATCTGAGTAATAAGAATCTTAAAACCCATGTATTGATATATCTCCATAAGGGAATCAAGTGTGTGCAGAGCGGCACAAACACAGCAGTGAAAATGAGCTAAACCCCATTATAGAAATAAATTTTAAAACCAAAACGCAGAAACAAAGAAAGAGAGAAAAATTCTTACAAAATTCGCTCAGGGGCTGTGATGCAACCTGGAATGACCACATATAAACCCACAGCTGGATAAGACATAAGGCTGGACACTTGGGGCTGAGAGGATTGGTGAGCTTTGGTGAGCAACTGCCGACAGTTTAATGCAATACTTCATGCTACTCATTCCAAGGGTCCCAGCACTCCAGGTTGAAGGGAATCTTCCTACAGCTAAACCATGCATGGGAAATCCAGCAGATGGTATACCATATGATCGGGAAAGGTTTCTAAAATGCACCTCATTTTCCTCTCCTGGGGCTCCGGATCAACATTCCAGCCACTTTACTAACAACATCCCCACATGGAGAGTCAATGCCTTTAAGTTCCGGTATCGCACAGTCTGCAGTTAGTGCGGAGGATGAATGAGAATAGGAGGAACCAGTGAGAAAATAGCTGTAGCGGTTTCAATGGCCACATGTCACTCTAATTTCACATAGGAAGAAGAATAAACCAAAGGCACAGCAAGGCACCCCAGAAGAATACGGCCTGAAGAAATCCTGCGGATATGAGGCAAGATCACAAAAATAAGAGCTGAAAAATGGAGCTAAGGGCCACTGCAATTCAAAAACCTGCAGAGTTATAAAGGTCAATTATTTTTCAAAAGTATATTGAGGTAAGGCTATGAAGAGGCACTGACAGCAAGGCAGAATTTCAGGAAACTGATTTCAGGAGGTAGACTGGAATTGCATTGAAAACATATGAAAAGACTCAGAACATCGACAATCATGCACTTGGCCAAAAAGGGCGTATGCGTATTTTCCTGAATATATTCAGGAAGAAACGCATATGCACGTTCTGGCCAACCAAGCAAGCTTGCAAAGGAAATCTGCATTACAATGAAGTCTCACTTCCGCCCAGTCAGAAGGGCCATCTGAAAAAAGTGTTAAATCCAGAAAGGCAGGAGAGGCCATGGAGAACTGGGAGCCTTCTTATGCTGATGGGTGGGATGTAAATTGCCAACAGCCACTCTGGAGAAGTGTATGGTGTTTCCTGAAACATGTAAAAAACAAGCAACAGAGCATAGGGCACTTCCACTTATGGTCCTATAGCTTAGGGAAATTAAAATCAAAAAGACACAGCCACCCCAAAATTTGGGACGGCTCTGTTTACAAGAACCTCGTTTACGGTACAAGTTCAATATCACAGAAAGCGAACAATGGATAAAGAAGTTGTGGTACTTACGTACAATGCAATATCACTCAGCAATGAAATCTATGTCATTAGGCCCGTAGCAGCATAATGAGTGGATTCAGGTACGATGATTCTAAGTGAAATAAGGCACACAGAAAAAGAAACATCATAAGATATCACTAATACACGGAATGTAAACTTGGCTACACAGGAACTGAATTACAAAACAGAACAGGGTCTCAAATATAGAAAACCAACTTATGCTTGCTTAAGGGGAAAGGTGAGTTGGGGTGCTGCATAAAACCAGAGATTGAAATTAGCACAGATACCGTTCCATAAGCCAAATATGTAATAAACAAGAGCTACTCCTTGCTCAACGAAGTGGACTCAACACCTCATATTAATCGCCTCAGAATATAACTGACTAGTAAGAATCTTAAAACCTATGGATTTATATGTCTCCAAAAGAGAATCAAGCGTGTGTCCAGCGGCATAAACGCAGCAGTGATAGGATTGGTGAGGTTTGGTGAGCAAATGCAGACCCTTTGAAGTCATATTGCATGGTACCCATTCCATGGGTCTCAACTCTCCAGGTTTAAGGGATTCTTCCTTCAGCTAAAACATGCGTGTGGAACCCAGAGTATGATCCACCGTGTGATCGGGAAACGTGTTCAAATGTGTCTCAGTTATCATCCCCTGTTACTCGGGTGCAACATTCCACACGCTTTACTAACACTCTCCCCACTTGGAGAGTCAGTGCCTTTAACCTCTTGATTGGCCCAGTTTGCAATTTCTGCGGAAAATGAACAGGAATAGGGAGAAACAATGAGAGACTAGCTGGAGGTGTCTGGACGGGCAAATTTAACTCTCATTTCCCACCAGGAAGAGGAATTAACCAAAGGCTCAGCGTGACATGCCAGAACCACACTAGGGCCTGAAGCAATTCTGCGGTGTTGCGGCCAGCTCACAAGAAAGCGAGTTGAAGAAAGGAGCTCAGGGGCACTGTAATTCACAAACCTGCAGAGTTATAAATGACAGCTATCGTCCAAAAATATATTGAAGTAAGGCTGCCAAGAGCACTTGAAAGCGGAGCAGAATCGCAGGAAACCGATTTCAGTAGGTAGACTGGAATTGCATGTAAAGCATAGGAAAAGAGGCAGACCGTCCACAATGATGCACTTGGTCAAAAAGGACATATGCGTTTTTTCCTGAATATATTCAGGAAAAAACGCATACGCCCTTTTTGGCCAACCAAGCGAGCTTGCAAAGGAAATCTACACTACAATGAAGTCTCACTTCCCCCCGGTCAAAAGGGCCATCTGAAAAAAGTGTAAAATCCAGAAAGGCAGGACAGGCCATGGAGAACTGGGAGCCTTCTTATGCTGATGGGCGGGATGTAAATTGCCAACAGCCACTCTGGAGAAGTGTATGGTGTTTCCTGAAACATCTAAAAAACAAAGCAACAGAGCCTAGGGCACTTCCACTTATGATCCTATAGCTTAGGGAAATTAAAATCAAAAAGACACAGCCACCCCAAAATTTGGGATGGCTCTGTTTACAAGAACCTCATTTATGGTTCAATTTCAATATCACAGAAAGCAAAAAATGGATAAAGAAGTTGTGGTACTTACGTACAATGCAATATCACTCAGCAATGAAATCTATGTCATCAGGTCCGAGGCAGCAAAATGAGTGGATTCAGGTTCGATGATTCTAAGCGAAATAAGTCACTCAGAAAAAGAAACATCATACTATATCACTAGTACACAGAATGTAAACTTGGCTACACAGGAACTGAATTTCAAAACAGAGCAGGGTCTCAAATGTAGAAAACCAACTTATGCTTGCTTAAGGGGAAAGGTGAGTTGGGGTGCTGCATAAAACCAGAGATTGAAATTAGCACAGATACCGTTCCATAAGCCAAATATGTAATAGACAAGTGCTACCCCTTGCTCAACGAAGTGGGCTCAAGACACCATATTAAACTCCTAAGAATATACCTGACTAGTAAGAATCTTAAAACCTATGGATTTGTATGTCTCTGAAAGAGAATCTAGCGTGTGTACAGCGGCATAAACGCAGCAGTGATAGGATTGGTGAGGTTCGGTGAGCAAATGCAGACCCTTTGAAGTCATATTGCATGGTACACATTCCATGGGTCTCAACTCTCCATGTTTAAGGGATTCTTCCTTCAGCTAAAACATGCATGTGGAACCCAGAGTATGATTCACCGTGCGTTCGGGAAACGTGTTCAAATGTGTCTCAGTTTTCGTCCCCTGGTACTCGGGTGCAACATTCCAGACGCTTTACTAACACTCTCCCCACTTGGAGAGTCACTGCCTTTAACCTCTTGATTGGCCCAGTTTGCAATTTCTGCGGAAAATGAACAGGAATAGGGAGAACCAATAAGAGACTAGCTGGAGGTGTCTGGACGGGCACATTTAACTCTCATTTCCCACCAGAAAGAGGAATTAACCAAAGGCTCAGCAGGCCATGCCGGAACCACACTAGGGCCTGAAGCAATCCTGTGGTGTTGCGGCCAGCTCACAAGAAAGCGAGTTGAAGAAAGGAGCTCAGGGGCAGCTTAATTCACAAACCTGCAGAGTTATAAATGACAGCTATCGTCAAAAATATATTGAAGTAAGGCTGCCAAGAGGACTTGAAAGCGGAGCAGAATTGCAGGAAACCGATTTCAGGAGGTAGACTGGAATTGCATGTAAAGCATAGGAAAAGAGGCAGAACGTCCACAATGATGCACTTGGACAAGAAGGGCATATGCGTTTTTTCCTGAATATATTCAGGAAAAAACGCATACGCTCTTTTTGGCCAACCAAGCAAGCTTGCAAAGGAAATCTGCACTACAATGAAGTCTCACTGCCCCCCGGTCAAAAGGGCCATCTGAAAGAAGTGTAAAATCCAGAAAGGCAGGACAGGCCACGGAGAACTGGGAGCCTTGTTATGCTGATGGGGGGGATGTAAATTGTCAACAGCCACACTGGAGAAGTGTATGGTGTTTCCTGAAACATCTAAAAAACAAAGCAACAGAGCCTAGGGCACTTCCACTTATGGTCCTATAGCTTAGGGAAATTAAAATCAAAAAGACACAGCCACCCCAAAGTTTGGGATGGCTCTGTTTACAAGAACCTCGTTTATGGTACAAGTTCATATCAGAGAAAGCAAAAAATGGATAAAGAAGTTGTGGTACTTACGTACAATGCAATATCAGTCAGCAATGAAATCTATATCATCAGGCCCGTAGCAGCATAATGAGTGGATTCAGGTACAATGATTCTAAGTGAAATAAGAAACACAGAAAAGGAAACATCATAAGATATCACTAATACACGGAATGTAAACTTGGCTACACAGGAATTGAATTACAAAACAGAACAGGGTCTCAAAAGTAGAAAACCAACTTACGCTTGCTCAAGGGGAAAGGTGAGTTGGGGTGCTGCATAAAACCAGAGATTGAAATTAGCACAGATACCATTCCATAAGCCAAATATGTAATAAACAAGAGCTACTCATTGCTCAACGAAGTGGACTCAACACCTCATATTAATCGCTTAAGAATATACCTGACTAGTAAGAATCTTAAAACCTATGGATTTATATGTCTCCAAAGGAGAATCAAGCGTGTGTCCAGCGGCATAAACGCAGCAGTGATAGGATTGGTGAGGTTCGGTGAGCAAATGCAGACCCTTTGAAGTCTTATTGCATGGTACCCATTCCATGGGTCTCAACTCTCCAGGTTTAAGGGATTCTTCCTTCAGCTAAAACATGCATGTGGAACCCAGAGTATGATCCACCGTGTGATCGGGAAACGTGTTCAAATGTGTCTCAGTTATCATCCCCTGGTACTCGGGTGCAACATTCCAGACGCTTTACTAACACTCTCCCCACTTGGAGAGTCAGTGCCTTTAACCTCTTGATTGGCCCAGTTTGCAATTTCTGCGGAAAATGAACAGGAATAGGGAGAACCAATGAGAGACTAGCTGGAGGTGTCTGGACGGGCAAATTTAACTCTCATTTCCCACCAGGAAGAGGAATTAACCAAAGGCTCAGCGTGACATGCCAGAACCACACTAGGGCCTGAAGCAATCCTGCGGTGTTGCGGCCAGCTCACAAGAAAGCGAGTTGAAGAAAGTAGCTCAGGGGCACTGTAATTCACAAACCTGCAGAGTTATAAATGACAGCTATCGTCCAAAAATATATTGAAGTAAGGCTGCCAAGAGCACTTGAAAGCGGAGCAGAATTGCAGGAAACCGATTTCAGTAGGTAGACTGCAATTGCATGTAAAGCATAGGAAAAGAGGCAGACCGTCCACAATGATGCACTTGGTCAAAAAGGACATATGCGTTTTTTCCTGAATATATTCAGGAAAAAACGCATACGCCCTTTTTGGCCAACCAAGCGAGCTTGCAAAGGAAATCTACACTACAATGAAGTCTCACTGCCCCCCGGTCAAAAGGGCCATCTGAAAAAAGTGTAAAATCCAGAAAGGCAGGACAGGCCATGGAGAACTGGGAGCCTTCTTATGCTGATGGGCGGGATGTAAATTGCCAACAGCCACTCTGGAGAAGTGTATGGTGTTTCCTGAAACATCTAAAAAACAAAGCAACAGAGCCTAGGGCACTTCCACTTATGATCCTATAGCTTAGGGAAATTAAAATCAAAAAGACACAGCCACCCCAAAATTTGGGATGGCTCTGTTTACAAGAACCTCATTTATGGTTCAATTTCAATATCACAGAAAGCAAAAAATGGATAAAGAAGTTGTGGTACTTACGTACAATGCAATATCACTCAGCAATGAAATCTATGTCATCAGTCCCGAGGCAGCAAAATGAGTGGATTCAGGTTCGATGATTCTAAGCGAAATAAGTCACACAGAAAAAGAAACATCATACTATATCACTAGTACACAGAATGTAAACTTGGCTACACAGGAACTGAATTACAAAACAGACCAGGGTCTCAAATGTAGAAAACCAACTTATGCTTGCTTAAGGGGAAAGGTGAGTTGGGGTGCTGCATAAAACCAGAGATTGAAATTAGCACAGATACCGTTCCATAAGCCAAATATGTAATAAACAAGAGCTACTCATTGCTCAACGAAGTGGACTCAACACCTCATATTAATCGCTTAAGAATATACCTGACTAGTAAGAATCTTAAAACCTATGGATTTATATGTCTCCAAAGGAGAATCAAGCGTGTGTCCAGCGGCATAAACGCAGCAGTGATAGGATTGGTGAGGTTCGGTGAGCAAATGCAGACCCTTTGAAGTCATATTGCATGGTACCCATTCCATGGGTCTCAACTCTCCAGGTTTAAGGGATTCTTCCTTCAGCTAAAACATGCGTGTGGAACCCAGAGTATGATCCACCGTGTGATCGGGAAACGTGTTCAAATGTGTCTCAGTTATCATCCCCTGTTACTCGGGTGCAACATTCCACACGCTTTACTAACACTCTCCCCACTTGGAGAGTCAGTGCCTTTAACCTCTTGATTGGCCCAGTTTGCAATTTCTGCGGAAAATGAACAGGAATAGGGAGAAACAATGAGAGACTAGCTGGAGGTGTCTGGACGGGCAAATTTAACTCTCATTTCCCACCAGCAAGAGGAATTAACCAAAGGCTCAGCGTGACATGCCAGAACCACACTAGGGCCTGAAGCAATTCTGCGGTGTTGCGGCCAGCTCACAAGAAAGCGAGTTGAAGAAAGGAGCTCAGGGGCACTGTAATTCACAAACCTGCAGAGTTATAAATGACAGCTATCGTCCAAAAATATATTGAAGTAAGGCTGCCAAGAGCACTTGAAAGCGGAGCAGAATCGCAGGAAACCGATTTCAGTAGGTAGACTGGAATTGCATGTAAAGCATAGGAAAAGAGGCAGACCGTCCACAATGATGCACTTGGTCAAAAAGGACATATGCGTTTTTTCCTGAATATATTCAGGAAAAAACGCATACGCCCTTTTTGGCCAACCAAGCGAGCTTGCAAAGGAAATCTACACTACAATGAAGTCTCACTTCCCCCCGGTCAAAAGGGCCATCTGAAAAAAGTGTAAAATCCAGAAAGGCAGGACAGGCCATGGAGAACTGGGAGCCTTCTTATGCTGATGGGCGGGATGTAAATTGCCAACAGCCACTCTGGAGAAGTGTATGGTGTTTCCTGAAACATCTAAAAAACAAAGCAACAGAGCCTAGGGCACTTCCACTTATGATCCTATAGCTTAGGGAAATTAAAATCAAAAAGACACAGCCACCCCAAAATTTGGGATGGCTCTGTTTACAAGAACCTCATTTATGGTTCAATTTCAATATCACAGAAAGCAAAAAATGGATAAAGAAGTTGTGGTACTTACGTACAATGCAATATCACTCAGCAATGAAATCTATGTCATCAGGTCCGAGGCAGCAAAATGAGTGGATTCAGGTTCGATGATTCTAAGCGAAATAAGTCACTCAGAAAAAGAAACATCATACTATATCACTAGTACACAGAATGTAAACTTGGCTACACAGGAACTGAATTTCAAAACAGAGCAGGGTCTCAAATGTAGAAAACCAACTTATGCTTGCTTAAGGGGAAAGGTGAGTTGGGGTGCTGCATAAAACCAGAGATTGAAATTAGCACAGATACCGTTCCATAAGCCAAATATGTAATAGACAAGTGCTACCCCTTGCTCAACGAAGTGGGCTCAAGACACCATATTAAACTCCTAAGAATATACCTGACTAGTAAGAATCTTAAAACCTATGGATTTGTATGTCTCTGAAAGAGAATCTAGCGTGTGTACAGCGGCATAAACGCAGCAGTGATAGGATTGGTGAGGTTCGGTGAGCAAATGCAGACCCTTTGAAGTCATATTGCATGGTACACATTCCATGGGTCTCAACTCTCCATGTTTAAGGGATTCTTCCTTCAGCTAAAACATGCATGTGGAACCCAGAGTATGATTCACCGTGCGTTCGGGAAACGTGTTCAAATGTGCCTCAGTTTTCGTCCCCTGGTACTCGGGTGCAACATTCCAGACGCTTTACTAACACTCTCCCCACTTGGAGAGTCACTGCCTTTAACCTCTTGATTGGCCCAGTTTGCAATTTCTGCGGAAAATGAACAGGAATAGGGAGAACCAATAAGAGACTAGCTGGAGGTGTCTGGACGGGCACATTTAACTCTCATTTCCCACCAGAAAGAGGAATTAACCAAAGGCTCAGCAGGCCATGCCGGAACCACACTAGGGCCTGAAGCAATCCTGTGGTGTTGCGGCCAGCTCACAAGAAAGCGAGTTGAAGAAAGGAGCTCAGGGGCAGCTTAATTCACAAACCTGCAGAGTTATAAATGACAGCTATCGTCAAAAATATATTGAAGTAAGGCTGCCAAGAGGACTTGAAAGCGGAGCAGAATTGCAGGAAACCGATTTCAGGAGGTAGACTGGAATTGCATGTAAAGCATAGGAAAAGAGGCAGAACGTCCACAATGATGCACTTGGACAAGAAGGGCATATGCGTTTTTTCCTGAATATATTCAGGAAAAAACGCATACGCTCTTTTTGGCCAACCAAGCAAGCTTGCAAAGGAAATCTGCACTACAATGAAGTCTCACTGCCCCCCGGTCAAAAGGGCCATCTGAAAGAAGTGTAAAATCCAGAAAGGCAGGACAGGCCACGGAGAACTGGGAGCCTTGTTATGCTGATGGGGGGGATGTAAATTGTCAACAGCCACACTGGAGAAGTGTATGGTGTTTCCT
Organism: Orcinus orca; assembly: GCF_937001465.1. Taxonomy (NCBI): domain Eukaryota; kingdom Metazoa; phylum Chordata; class Mammalia; order Artiodactyla; family Delphinidae; genus Orcinus; species Orcinus orca. The sequence continues at coordinate 62,934,265 of NC_064562.1, read as the reverse complement.
GAAACATCTAAAAAACAAAGCAACAGAGCCTAGGGCACTTCCACTTATGGTCCTATAGCTTAGGGAAATTAAAATCAAAAAGACACAGCCACCCCAAAGTTTGGGATGGCTCTGTTTACAAGAACCTCGTTTATGGTACAAGTTCATATCAGAGAAAGCAAAAAATGGATAAAGAAGTTGTGGTACTTACGTACAATGCAATATCAGTCAGCAATGAAATCTATATCATCAGGCCCGTAGCAGCATAATGAGTGGATTCAGGTACAATGATTCTAAGTGAAATAAGAAACACAGAAAAGGAAACATCATAAGATATCACTAATACACGGAATGTAAACTTGGCTACACAGGAATTGAATTACAAAACAGAACAGGGTCTCAAAAGTAGAAAACCAACTTACGCTTGCTCAAGGGGAAAGGTGAGTTGGGGTGCTGCATAAAACCAGAGATTGAAATTAGCACAGATACCATTCCATAAGCCAAATATGTAATAAACAAGAGCTACTCATTGCTCAACGAAGTGGACTCAACACCTCATATTAATCGCTTAAGAATATACCTGACTAGTAAGAATCTTAAAACCTATGGATTTATATGTCTCCAAAGGAGAATCAAGCGTGTGTCCAGCGGCATAAACGCAGCAGTGATAGGATTGGTGAGGTTCGGTGAGCAAATGCAGACCCTTTGAAGTCTTATTGCATGGTACCCATTCCATGGGTCTCAACTCTCCAGGTTTAAGGGATTCTTCCTTCAGCTAAAACATGCATGTGGAACCCAGAGTATGATCCACCGTGTGATCGGGAAACGTGTTCAAATGTGTCTCAGTTATCATCCCCTGGTACTCGGGTGCAACATTCCAGACGCTTTACTAACACTCTCCCCACTTGGAGAGTCAGTGCCTTTAACCTCTTGATTGGCCCAGTTTGCAATTTCTGCGGAAAATGAACAGGAATAGGGAGAACCAATGAGAGACTAGCTGGAGGTGTCTGGACGGGCAAATTTAACTCTCATTTCCCACCAGGAAGAGGAATTAACCAAAGGCTCAGCGTGACATGCCAGAACCACACTAGGGCCTGAAGCAATCCTGCGGTGTTGCGGCCAGCTCACAAGAAAGCGAGTTGAAGAAAGTAGCTCAGGGGCACTGTAATTCACAAACCTGCAGAGTTATAAATGACAGCTATCGTCCAAAAATATATTGAAGTAAGGCTGCCAAGAGCACTTGAAAGCGGAGCAGAATTGCAGGAAACCGATTTCAGTAGGTAGACTGCAATTGCATGTAAAGCATAGGAAAAGAGGCAGACCGTCCACAATGATGCACTTGGTCAAAAAGGACATATGCGTTTTTTCCTGAATATATTCAGGAAAAAACGCATACGCCCTTTTTGGCCAACCAAGCGAGCTTGCAAAGGAAATCTACACTACAATGAAGTCTCACTGCCCCCCGGTCAAAAGGGCCATCTGAAAAAAGTGTAAAATCCAGAAAGGCAGGACAGGCCATGGAGAACTGGGAGCCTTCTTATGCTGATGGGCGGGATGTAAATTGCCAACAGCCACTCTGGAGAAGTGTATGGTGTTTCCTGAAACATCTAAAAAACAAAGCAACAGAGCCTAGGGCACTTCCACTTATGATCCTATAGCTTAGGGAAATTAAAATCAAAAAGACACAGCCACCCCAAAATTTGGGATGGCTCTGTTTACAAGAACCTCATTTACGGTTCAATTTCAATATCACAGAAAGCAAAAAATGGATAAAGAAGTTGTGGTACTTACGTACAATGCAATATCACTCAGCAATGAAATCTATGTCATCAGTCCCGAGGCAGCAAAATGAGTGGATTCAGGTTCGATGATTCTAAGCGAAATAAGTCACACAGAAAAAGAAACATCATACTATATCACTAGTACACAGAATGTAAACTTGGCTACACAGGAACTGAATTACAAAACAGACCAGGGTCTCAAATGTAGAAAACCAACTTATGCTTGCTTAAGGGGAAAGGTGAGTTGGGGTGCTGCATAAAACCAGAGATTGAAATTAGCACAGATACCGTTCCATAAGCCAAATATGTAATAAACAAGAGCTACTCATTGCTCAACGAAGTGGACTCAACACCTCATATTAATCGCTTAAGAATATACCTGACTAGTAAGAATCTTAAAACCTATGGATTTATATGTCTCCAAAGGAGAATCAAGCGTGTGTCCAGCGGCATAAACGCAGCAGTGATAGGATTGGTGAGGTTCGGTGAGCAAATGCAGACCCTTTGAAGTCATATTGCATGGTACCCATTCCATGAGTCTCAACTCTCCAGGTTTAAGGGATTCTTCCTTCAGCTAAAACATGCATGTGGAACCCAGAGTATGATCCACCGTGTGATCGGGAAACGTGTTCAAATGTGTCTCAGTTATCATCCCCTGGTACTCGGGTGCAACATTCCAGACGCTTTACTAACACTCTCCCCACTTGGAGAGTCAGTGCCTTTAACCTCTTGATTGGCCCAGTTTGCAATTTCTGCGGAAAATGAACAGGAATAGGGAGAACCAATGAGAGACTAGCTGGAGGTGTCTGGACGGGCAAATTTAACTCTCATTTCCCACCAGGAAGAGGAATTAACCAAAGGCTCAGCGTGACATGCCAGAACCACACTAGGGCCTGAAGCAATCCTGCGGTGTTGCGGCCAGCTCACAAGAAAGCGAGTTGAAGAAAGGAGCTCAGGGGCACTGTAATTCACAAACCTGCAGAGTTATAAATGACAGCTATCGTCCAAAAATATATTGAAGTAAGGCTGCCAAGAGCACTTGAAAGCGGAGCAGAATTGCAGGAAACCGATTTCAGTAGGTAGACTGCAATTGCATGTAAAGCATAGGAAAAGAGGCAGACCGTCCACAATGATGCACTTGGTCAAAAAGGACATATGCGTTTTTTCCTGAATATATTCAGGAAAAAACGCATACGCCCTTTTTGGCCAACCAAGCGAGCTTGCAAAGGAAATCTACACTACAATGAAGTCTCACTGCCCCCCGGTCAAAAGGGCCATCTGAAAAAAGTGTAAAATCCAGAAAGGCAGGACAGGCCATGGAGAACTGGGAGCCTTCTTATGCTGATGGGCGGGATGTAAATTGCCAACAGCCACTCTGGAGAAGTGTATGGTGTTTCCTGAAACATCTAAAAAACAAAGCAACAGAGCCTAGGGCACTTCCACTTATGATCCTATAGCTTAGGGAAATTAAAATCAAAAAGACACAGCCACCCCAAAATTTGGGATGGCTCTGTTTACAAGAACCTCATTTATGGTTCAATTTCAATATCACAGAAAGCAAAAAATGGATAAAGAAGTTGTGGTACTTACGTACAATGCAATATCACTCAGCAATGAAATCTATGTCATCAGGCCCCTAGCAGCATAATGAGTGGATTCAGGTATGATGATTCTAAGTGAAATAAGTCACAGAGAAAAAGACACATCATAAGATATCACTAATACACGGAATGTAAACTTGGCTACACAGGAACTGAATTACAAAACAGACCAGGGTCTCAAATGTAGAAAACCAACTTATGCTTGCTTAAGGGGAAAGGTGAGTTGGGGTGCTGCATAAAACCAGAGATTGAAATTAGCACAGATACCGTTCCATAAGCCAAATATGTAATAGACAAGAGCTACTCCTTGCTCAACGAAGTGGACTCAACACCCCATATTAAATGCCTAAGAATATACCTGACTAGTAAGAGTCTTAAAACCTATGGATTTATATGTCTCCGAAAGAGTATCAAGAGTGTGTACAGTGGCATAAACGCAGCAGTGATAAGATTGGTGAGGTTCGGTGAGCAAATGCAGACCCTTTGAAGTCATATTGCATGGTACCCATTCCATGGGTTTCAACTCTCCAGGATTAAGGGATTCTTCTTTCAGCTAAAACATGCATGTGGAACCCAGAGTATGATCCACCGTGCGTTCGGGAAACGTGTTCAAATGTGTCTCAGTTTTCGTCCCCTGGTACTCGGGTGCAACATTCCAGACGCTTTACTAACACTCTCCCCACTTGGAGAGTCAGGGCCTTTAACCTCCTGTTTGGCCCAGTTTGCAATTTCTGCAGAAAATGAACAGGAATCGGGAGAAACAATGAGAGACTAGCTGGAGGTGTCTGGAAGGGTAAATTTAACTCTCATTTCCCACCAGGAAGAGGAATGAACCAAAGGCTCAGCGTCTCATGCCAGAACCACACTAGGGCCTGAAGCAATCCTGCGGTGTTGCGGCAAGCTCACAAGAAAGCGAGTTGAAGAAAGGAGCTCAGGGGCACTGTAATTCACAAACGTGCAGAGTTATAAATGACAGCTATCATCCAAAAATATGTTGAAGTAAGGCTGCCAAGAGGACTTGAAAGAGGGGCAGAATTGCAGGAAAACGATTTCAGGAGGTAGACTGGAATTGCATGTAAAGCATAGGAAAAGAGGCAGAACGTCCACAATGATGCACTTGGCCAAAAAGGGCGTATGCGTTTTTTCCTGAATATATTCAGGAAAAAACGCATACGGCCTTTTTGGCCAACCAAGCAAGCTTGCAAAGGAAATCTGCACTACAATGAAGTCTCACTGCCTCCAGGTCAAAAGGGCCATCTGAAAAAAGTGTAAAATCCAGAAAGGCAGGACAGGCCATGGAGAACTGGGAGCCTTGTTATGCTGATGGGCGGGATGTAAATTGCCAACAGCCACTCTGGAGAAGTGTATGGTGTTTCCTGAAACATCTAAAAAACAAAGCAACAGAGCCTAGGGCACTTCCACTTATGGTCCTATAGCTTAGGGAAATTAAAATCAAAAAGACACAGCCACCCCAAAGTTTGGGACGGTTTGTTTACAAGAACCTCGTTTACGGTACAAGTTCAATATCGCAGAAAGCGAAAAATGGATAAAGACGTTGTGGTACTTACGTACAATGCAATATCACTCAGCAATGAAATCTATGTCATCAGGCCCGTAGCAGCATAATGAGTGGATTCAGGTACGATGATTCTAAGTGAAATAAGTCACACAGAAAAAGAAACATTATAAGATATCACTAATACACGGAATGTAATCTTGGCTACACAGGAACTGAATTACAAAAAGGAACAGGGTCTCAAATGCAGAAAACCAACTTATGCTTGCTTAAGGGGAAAGGTGAGTTGGGGTGCTGCATAAAACCAGAGATTGAAATAAACACAGATACCATTCCATAAGCCAAATATGTAATAGACAAGAGCTACTCCTTGCTCAACGAAGTGGACTCAACACCCCATATTAAACGCCTAAGAATATACCTGACTAGTAAGAATCTTAAAACCTATGGATTTCTATGTCTCCGAAAGAGAATCAAGCGTGTGTACAGCGGCATAAACGCAGCAGTGATAGGATTGGTGAGGTTCGGTGAGCAAATGCAGACCCTTCAAAGTCATATTGCATGGTACCCATTCCATGGGTCTCAACTCTCCATGTTTAAGGGATTCTTCCTTCAGCTAAAACATGCATGTGGAACCCAGAGTATGATCCACCGTGTGATCGGGAAACGTGTTCAAATGTGTCTCAGTTTTCGTCCCCTGGTACTCGGGTGCAACATTCCAGACTCTTTACTAACACTCTCCCCACTTGGAGAGTCACTGCCTTTAAAATCCTGTTTGGCCCAGTTTGCAATTTCTGCGGAAAATGAACAGGAATGGGGAGAACCAATGAGAGACTAGCTGGAGGTGTCTGGACGGGCAAATTTAACTCTCATTTCCCACCAGGAAGAGGAATTAACCAAAGTCTCAGCGTGCCGTGCCAGAACCACACTAGGGCCTGAAGCAATCCTGCGGTGTTGCGGCCAGCTCTCAAGAAAGCGAGTTGAAGAAAGGAGCTCAGGGGCACTGTCATTCACAAACCTGCAGAGTTAAAAATGACAGCTATTGTCCAAAAATATGTTGAAGTAACGCTGCCAAGAGGACTTGAAAGTGGGGCAGAATTGCAGGACCCGATTTCAGGAGGTAGACTGGAATTGCATGTAAAGCATAGGAAAAGAGGTAGAAGGTCCACAATGATGCACTTGGCCAAAAAGGGCATATGCATTTTTTCCTGAATATATTCAGGAAAAAACGCATACGCGCTTTTTGGCCAACCAAGCAAGCTTGCAAAGAAATCTGCACTACAATGAAGTCTCACTGGCCCCCGGTCAAAAGGGCCATCTGAAAAAAGTGTAAAATCCAGAAAGGCAGGACAGGCCATGGAGAACTGGGAGCCTTGTTATGCTGATGGGCGGGATGTAAATTGCCAACAGCCACTCTGGAGAAGTGTATGGTGTTTCCTGAAACATCTAAAAAACAAAGCAACAGAGCCTAGGGCACTTCAACTTATGGTCCTATAGCTTAGGGAAATTAAAATCAAAAAGACACAGCCACCCCAAAGTTTGGGATGGCTCTGTTTACAAGAACCTCGTTTAAGGTACAAGTTCAATATCACAGAAAGCGAGAAATGGATAAAGAAGTTGTGGTACTTACGTACAATGCAATATCACTCAGCAATGAAATCTATGTCATCAGTCCCGAGGCAGCAAAATGAGTGGATTCAGGTTCGATGATTCTAAGCGAAATAAGTCACACAGAAAAAGAAACATCATACTATATCACTAGTACACAGAATGTAAACTTGGCTACACAGGAACTGAATTACAAAACAGACCAGGGTCTCAAATGTAGAAAACCAACTTATGATTGCTTAAGGGGAAAGGTGAGTTGGGGTGCTGCATAAAACCAGAGATTGAAATTAGCACAGATACCGTTCCATAAGCCAAATATGTAATAGACAAGTGCTACTCCTTGCTCAACGAAGAGGACACAACACCGCATATTTAACGCCTAAGAATATACCTGACTAGTAAGAATCTTAAAACCTATGGATTTATATGTCTCCGACAGAGAATCAAGCGTGTGTACAGCGGCATAAACGAAGCAGTGATAGGATTGGTGAGGTTCGGTGAGCAAATGCAGACCCTTTGAAGTCATATTGCATGGTACCAATTCCATGGGTCTCAACTCTGCAGGTTTAAGGGATTCTTCCTTCAGCTAAAACATGCATGTGGAACCCAGAGTATGATCCACCGTGTGATCGGGAAACGTGTTCAAATGTGTCTCAGTTTTCGTCCCCTGGAACTCGGGTGCAACATTCCAGACGCTTTACTAACAGTCTCCCCACTTGGAGAGTCAGTGCCTTTAACCTCCTGTTTGGCCCAGTTTGCAATTTCTGCGGAAAATGAACAGGAATAGGGAGAACAAATGAGAGACTAGCTGGAGGTGTCTGGACGGGCAAATTTAACTCTCATTTCCCACCAGGAAGAGGAATTAACCAAAGACTCAGCATGCCATGCCGGAACCACACTAGGGCCTGAAGCAATCCTGCGGTGTTGCGGCCAGCTCTCAAGAAAGCGAGTTGAAGAAAGGAGCTCAGGGTCACTGTCATTCACAAACCTGCAGAGTTAAAAATGACAGCTATCGTCCAAAAATATGTTGAAGTAACGCTGCCAAGAGGACTTGAAAGTGGGGCAGAATTGCAGGACCCGATTTCAGGAGGTAGACTGGAATTGCATGTAAAGCATAGGAAAAGAGGTAGAACGTCCACAATGATGCACTTGGCCAAAAAGGGCATATGCATTTTTTCCTGAATATATTCAGGAAAAAACGCATACGCGCTTTTTGGCCAACCAAGCAAGGTTGCAAAGAAATCTGCACTACAATGAAGTCTCACTGGGCCCCGGTCAAAGGGGCCATCTGAAAAAAGTGTAAAATCCAGAAAGGCAGGACAGGCCATGGAGAACTGGGAGCCTTGTTATGCTATGGGCGGGATGTAAATTGCCAACAGCCACTCTGGAGAAGTGTATGGTGTTTCCTGAAACATCTAAAAAACAAAGCAACAGAGCCTAGGGCACTTCCACTTATGGTCCTATAGCTTAGGGAAATTAAAATCAAAAAGACACAGCCACCCCAAAGTTTGGGATGGCTCTGTTTACAAGAACCTCGTTTACGGTATAAGTTCAATATCACAGAAAGCGAAAAATGGATAAAGAAGTTGTGGTACTTACGTACAATGCAATATCACTCAGCAATGAAATCTATGTCATCAGGCCCCTAGCAGCATAATGAGTGGATTCAGGTATGATGATTCTAAGTGAAATAAGTCACAGAGAAAAAGACACATCATAAGATATCACTAATACACGGAATGTAAACTTGGCTACACAGGAACTGAATTACAAAACAGACCAGGGTCTCAAATGTAGAAAACCAACTTATGCTTGCTTAAGGGGAAAGGTGAGTTGGGGTGCTGCATAAAACCAGAGATTGAAATTAGCACAGATACCGTTCCATAAGCCAAATATGTAATAGACAAGAGCTACTCCTTGCTCAACGAAGTGGACTCAACACCCCATATTAAATGCCTAAGAATATACCTGACTAGTAAGAGTCTTAAAACCTATGGATTTATATGTCTCCGAAAGAGTATCAAGAGTGTGTACAGTGGCATAAACGCAGCAGTGATAAGATTGGTGAGGTTCGGTGAGCAAATGCAGACCCTTTGAAGTCATATTGCATGGTACCCATTCCATGGGTTTCAACTCTCCAGGATTAAGGGATTCTTCTTTCAGCTAAAACATGCATGTGGAACCCAGAGTATGATCCACCGTGCGTTCGGGAAACGTGTTCAAATGTGTCTCAGTTTTCGTCCCCTGGTACTCGGGTGCAACATTCCAGACGCTTTACTAACACTCTCCCCACTTGGAGAGTCAGGGCCTTTAACCTCCTGTTTGGCCCAGTTTGCAATTTCTGCAGAAAATGAACAGGAATCGGGAGAAACAATGAGAGACTAGCTGGAGGTGTCTGGAAGGGTAAATTTAACTCTCATTTCCCACCAGGAAGAGGAATGAACCAAAGGCTCAGCGTCTCATGCCAGAACCACACTAGGGCCTGAAGCAATCCTGCGGTGTTGCGGCAAGCTCACAAGAAAGCGAGTTGAAGAAAGGAGCTCAGGGGCACTGTAATTCACAAACGTGCAGAGTTATAAATGACAGCTATCATCCAAAAATATGTTGAAGTAAGGCTGCCAAGAGGACTTGAAAGAGGGGCAGAATTGCAGGAAAACGATTTCAGGAGGTAGACTGGAATTGCATGTAAAGCATAGGAAAAGAGGCAGAACGTCCACAATGATGCACTTGGCCAAAAAGGGCGTATGCGATTTTTCCTGAATATATTCAGGAAAAAACGCATACGGCCTTTTTGGCCAACCAAGCAAGCTTGCAAAGGAAATCTGCACTACAATGAAGTCTCACTGCCTCCAGGTCAAAAGGGCCATCTGAAAAAAGTGTAAAATCCAGAAAGGCAGGACAGGCCATGGAGAACTGGGAGCCTTGTTATGCTGATGGGCGGGATGTAAATTGCCAACAGCCACTCTGGAGAAGTGTATGGTGTTTCCTGAAACATCTAAAAAACAAAGCAACAGAGCCTAGGGCACTTCCACTTATGGTCCTATAGCTTAGGGAAATTAAAATCAAAAAGACACAGCCACCCCAAAGTTTGGGACGGTTTGTTTACAAGAACCTCGTTTACGGTACAAGTTCAATATCGCAGAAAGCGAAAAATGGATAAAGACGTTGTGGTACTTACGTACAATGCAATATCACTCAGCAATGAAATCTATGTCATCAGGCCCGTAGCAGCATAATGAGTGGATTCAGGTACGATGATTCTAAGTGAAATAAGTCACACAGAAAAAGAAACATTATAAGATATCACTAATACACGGAATGTAATCTTGGCTACACAGGAACTGAATTACAAAAAGGAACAGGGTCTCAAATGCAGAAAACCAACTTATGCTTGCTTAAGGGGAAAGGTGAGTTGGGGTGCTGCATAAAACCAGAGATTGAAATAAACACAGATACCATTCCATAAGCCAAATATGTAATAGACAAGAGCTACTCCTTGCTCAACGAAGTGGACTCAACACCCCATATTAAACGCCTAAGAATATACCTGACTAGTAAGAATCTTAAAACCTATGGATTTCTATGTCTCCGAAAGAGAATCAAGCGTGTGTACAGCGGCATAAACGCAGCAGTGATAGGATTGGTGAGGTTCGGTGAGCAAATGCAGACCCTTCAAAGTCATATTGCATGGTACCCATTCCATGGGTCTCAACTCTCCATGTTTAAGGGATTCTTCCTTCAGCTAAAACATGCATGTGGAACCCAGAGTATGATCCACCGTGTGATCGGGAAACGTGTTCAAATGTGTCTCAGTTTTCGTCCCCTGGTACTCGGGTGCAACATTCCAGACTCTTTACTAACACTCTCCCCACTTGGAGAGTCACTGCCTTTAAAATCCTGTTTGGCCCAGTTTGCAATTTCTGCGGAAAATGAACAGGAATGGGGAGAACCAATGAGAGACTAGCTGGAGGTGTCTGGACGGGCAAATTTAACTCTCATTTCCCACCAGGAAGAGGAATTAACCAAAGTCTCAGCGTGCCGTGCCAGAACCACACTAGGGCCTGAAGCAATCCTGCGGTGTTGCGGCCAGCTCTCAAGAAAGCGAGTTGAAGAAAGGAGCTCAGGGGCACTGTCATTCACAAACCTGCAGAGTTAAAAATGACAGCTATTGTCCAAAAATATGTTGAAGTAACGCTGCCAAGAGGACTTGAAAGTGGGGCAGAATTGCAGGACCCGATTTCAGGAGGTAGACTGGAATTGCATGTAAAGCATAGGAAAAGAGGTAGAAGGTCCACAATGATGCACTTGGCCAAAAAGGGCATATGCATTTTTTCCTGAATATATTCAGGAAAAAACGCATACGCGCTTTTTGGCCAACCAAGCAAGCTTGCAAAGAAATCTGCACTACAATGAAGTCTCACTGGCCCCCGGTCAAAAGGGCCATCTGAAAAAAGTGTAAAATCCAGAAAGGCAGGACAGGCCATGGAGAACTGGGAGCCTTGTTATGCTGATGGGCGGGATGTAAATTGCCAACAGCCACTCTGGAGAAGTGTATGGTGTTTCCTGAAACATCTAAAAAACAAAGCAACAGAGCCTAGGGCACTTCAACTTATGGTCCTATAGCTTAGGGAAATTAAAATCAAAAAGACACAGCCACCCCAAAGTTTGGGATGGCTCTGTTTACAAGAACCTCGTTTAAGGTACAAGTTCAATATCACAGAAAGCGAGAAATGGATAAAGAAGTTGTGGTACTTACGTACAATGCAATATCACTCAGCAATGAAATCTATGTCATCAGACCCGTAGCAGCATAATGAGTGGATTCAGGTACGATGATTCTAAGTGAAATAAGTCACAGAGAAAAAGACACATCATAAGATATCACTAATACACGGAATGTAAACTTGGCTACACAGGAACTGAATTACAAAACAGAACAGGGTCTCAAATGTAGAAAACCAACTTATGCTTGCTTAAGGGGAAAGGTGAGTTGGGGTGCTGCATAAAACCAGAGATTGAAATTAGCACAGATACCGTTCCATAAGCCAAATATGTAATACACAAGAGCTACTCCTTGCTCAATGAAGTGGACTCAACACCCCATATTAAATGCCTAAGAATATACCTGACTAGTAAGAATCTTAAAACCTATGGATTTATATGTCTCCGAAAGAGTATCAAGCGTGTGTACAGCAGCATAAACGCAGCAGTGATAAGATTGGTGAGGTTCGGTGAGCAAATGCAGACCCTTTGAAGTCATATTGCATGGTACCCATTCCATGGGTTTCAACTCTCCAGGTTTAAGGGATTCTTCTTTCAGCTAATACATGCATGTGGAACCCAGAGTATGATCCACCGTGCGTTCGGGAAACGTGTTCAAATGTGTCTCAGTTTTCGTCCCCTGGTACTCGGGTGCAACATTCCAGACGCTTTACTAACACTCTCCCCACTTGGAGAGTCAGGGCCTTTAACCTCCTGTTTAGCCCAGTTTGCAATTTCTGCGGAAAATGAACAGGAATAGGGAGAAACAATGAGAGACTAGCTGGAGGTGTCTGGAAGGGTAAATTTAACTCTCATTTCCCACCAGGAAGAGGAATGAACCAAAGGCTCAGCGTCCCATGCCAGAACCACACTAGGGCCTGAAGCAATCCTGCGGTTTTGCGGCCAGCTCACAAGAAAGCGAGTTGAAGAAAGGAGCTCAGGGGCACTGTAATTCACAAACCTGCAGAGTTATAAATGACAGCTATCATCCAAAAATTTACTGATGTAAGGCTGCCAAGAGGACTTGAAAGCGGGGCAGAATTGCAGGAAACCGATTTCAGGAGGTAGACTGGAATTGCATGTAAAGCATAGGAAAAGAGGCAGAACGTCCACAATGATGCACTTGGCCAAAAAGGGCATATCCGTTTTTTATTGAATATATTCAGTAGAAAACGCACATGCCCTTTTTGGCCAACCAAGCAAGCTTGCAAAGGAAATCTGCACTACAATGAAGTCTCACTTCCCCCCAGTCAAAACGACCATCTGAGAAAAGTCTAAAATCCAGAAAGGCAGGACAGGCCATGGAGAACTGGGAGCCTTGTTATGCTGATGGGCGGGATGTAAATTGCCAACAGCCACTCTGGAGAAGTGTATGGTGTTTCCTGAAACATCTAAAAAACAAAGCAACAGAGCCTAGGGCACTTCCACTTATGGTCCTATAGCTTAGGGAAATTAAAATCAAAAAGACACAGCCACCCCAAAGTTTGGGACGGCTCTGTTTACAAGAACCTCGTTTACGGTACAAATTCAATATCACAGAAAGCGAAAAATGGATAAACACGTTGTGGTACTTACGTACAATGCAATATCACTCAGCAATGAAATCTATGTCATCAGGCCCGTAGCAGCATAATGAGTGGACTCAGGTACGCTGATTCTAAGTGAAATAAGTCACACAGAAAAAGAAACATCATAAGATATCACTAATACACGGAATGTAATCTTGGCTACACAGGAACTGAATTACAAAACAGAACAGGGTCTCAAATGTAGAAAACCAACTTATGTTGCTTAATGGGAAAGGTGAGTTGGGGTGCTGCATAAAACCAGAGATTGAAATTAGCACAGATAGTGTTCCATAAGCCAAATATGTAATAGACAAGAGCTACTCCTTGCTCAACGAAGTGGACTCAACACCCCATATTAAACGCCTAAGAATATACCTGACTAGTAAGAATCTGAAAACCTATGGATTTATATGTCTCCGAAAGAGAATCAAGCGTGTGTACAGCGGCATAAACACAGCAGTGATAGGATTGGTGAGGTTCGGTGAGCAAATGCAGACCCTTTGAAGTCATATTGCATGGTACCCATTCCATGGGTCTCAACTCTCCAGGTTTAAGGGATTCTTCCTTCAGCTAAAACATGCATGTGGAACCCAGAGTATGATCCACCGTGTGATCAGGAAACTTGTTCAAATGTGTCTCAGTTTTCGTCCCCTGGTACTCGGGTGCAACATTCCAGACGCTTTACTAACACTCTCCCCACTTGGAGAGTCAGGGCCTTTAACCTCCTGTTTGGCCCAGTTTGCAATTTCTGCGGAAAATGAACAGGAATAGGGAGAACCAATGAGAGACTAGCTGGAGGTGTCTGTACGGGCAAATTTAACTCTCATTTCCCACCAGGAAGACGATTGAACCAAAGGTTCCGCGTGCCGTGCTCGAACTAGATTAGGGCCTGAAGAGGTCCTGCAGTTTTGTGGCCAGCTCACAAGAAAGCGAGTTGAAGAAAGGAGCTGAGGTGCACTGTAGTTCACAAACCTGCGGAGTTATAAATGACAGCTATCATCCAAAATTATACTGAAGTAAGGCTGCGAAGACGACTTGAATGCGGGGCAGAATTGCTGGAAACCGATTTCAGAATGTACACGGGAAAAGAGACAGAACTTGGAAAATAATGCACTTGGCAAAAAAGGGCATATGTGTTTTATCCAGAGCTCTCATAACTGAGGAGAGGAGATTCCCAGCAGGCTCCAACTGCCACCTGAGGGCTCACATTGCCAAGGCAACGTGAGCAAGCCAGGCAGGAGTTACCTCACAGCAGAGGTCCCACCTCACAGAAGGGTGAGAAACCCAGCCAACATCAGACTCTCACCAGAGGGCCCACATCACCAAGGGGATGGGAACCAGGCAGGGGTGTCTTCACACCAGTGGGGCCACATCATCGAAAGGTGAGGTACTCAGCACATGTGTTCTCAAACCAGAGGACCCACATCACAAAGTGCCTCGGAGTGAGGCAGGCAGGAGTAGCCTCACAACACTGGGCCCATAGAATAAAAAAGTGAGGAATCCAGCAGTTGGAACCTCCCAGCAGGCGGCCCAGAGCACTGAGGCTATGGGATCCAGGCCACAGTGAACTCACAGAAGAGGGCCCATGTCATGAAACTGAGCAACCCAGCCATTGGGACCTCAGAGCAGGAGGCCCACATCCCCATGGGGATGGAAATCTGGTAGGAGTGTCCTCGCACCACTGAGAATGTATCAGAAAATTTTGGGCGACCAGCAGTTAGGGCCTGACGCCAGAGGACCCTCATCACCAAGGGAAGGAGGCTCCCAGCAGGCTCCAACTGCCACCAGAGGGCTGACGTCGCCAAGGCGATGTGTGCCAACCAGGCACGAATGACCTCACAGCAGAGGGCCCACCTCAGAGAAGTGTGACGAACCCAGTCAGGATCAGACTTGCACCAGAGGGCCCACATCACCAAATGGATTGGAACCAGGCAGGAGTGTCCTCACATGAGTAGGGCCACATCATCTAAAGGTGAGGAACCCAGAACATGTGGCTTCAAACCATAGGACACCCATCAGCAAGGGGCTGGGAGTGAGGCAGGCAGGAGGAGCCTCATAACAGAGGGCCCAAAAATAAGAAAGGTGAGGAATCCAGCAGGTGGTACCTCCCAGCAGGCGGCCCAGAGCACAGAGGCTAGGGGATCCAGGCCGGAGTGAACTAACACCAGACAGCGCACATCATGAAACTGTGAGCAACCCAGACATTGGGACCTCAGAGCAGAAGGCCCACATCCCCATGGTGATGGGAACATGACAGGAGTGTCCTGGCATCACTGGGCTCACATCAGAAACCGTGGGGTGCTCAGAAGTTAGGGCCTGACGCTAGAGGGCACTCATCACCGAGAGGAGGAGGCTCCCAGCAGGCTCCAGCTGCCACCAGAGGGCCAACGTCGCCAAGGCGATGTGTGCCAGCCCGGCAGGAGTGACCTCACAGCAGAGGGCCCACCTCACAGAAGGGTGAGGAACACAGCCAGGATCAGACTCTCACCAGAGGGCCCACATCACCAAGGGGATGGGAACCAGGCAGGAGTGTCCCCACACCAGTGGGACAACATCATCGAAAGGTGAGGAGCCCAGCACATGTAGCCTCAAACCACAGGAACCACATCACCAAGGGGTTCGGAATGAGGCTGGCAGGACCGGCCTCACAACACAGGGTCCATAGAATATAAAAGTTGAGGAATCCAGCAGTTGGAACCTCCCAGAAAGTGGCCCAGAGCACCGAGGCTATGGGATCCAGGCCGCAGTGAACTCACAGCAGAGGGCCCACATCATGAACCTGTGAGCAGCCCAGCCGTTGGGACCTCAGAACAGAAGGCCCACATCCCCATTGGGATGGGAACCTGGCAGGAGTGGCTTCGCACCACTTAGCACATATCAGAAAATGTTAGGAGCCCAGCAGTTAGGGCCTGACGCAAGGGGGCCCTCATAACTGAGGGGAGGAGACTCCCAGCAGGTTCCAACTGCCAACAGAGGGCCCACGTCTACAAGGTGGCATGCGCCAGCCAGGCAGTAGTGACCTCACAGCAGAGGGCCTATCTCACAGAAGGGTGAGGAACCGAGGCAGGATGAGACTCTCGCCAGAGGGCCCACAACACCAAGGGGATGGGAACCAGTCAGGACTGTCCTCCCACCAGTGGGGCCACATCATTGAAAGGTGAGGAACCCAGCACATGTGGCCTCATATCAGAGGACATACATCACAAAGGGGATGGGAGTGAGGCAGGTAGGAGTAGCCTAAAAACAGAGGGCCCAAAGAATAAAAAAGGTGAGGAATCCAGCATTTGGAACCTCCCAGCAGGCGGCCGAGAGCACAGAAGCTATGGGATGCAGGCAGGAGTGAACTAAGAGCAGAGAGCCCACATCATGAAACTGTGAGCAACCCAGGCGTTGGGACCTCAGAGCAGAAAGCCCACATCCCCATGGGGATGGGAACCTGACAGGAGTGTCCTGGCATCACTGGGCTCACATCAGAAAACGTGGGGAGCCCAGCAGTTAGGGCCTGATGCTAGAGGGCCGTCATCACCGAGGGCAGGAGGCTCCCAGCAGGTTCCATGTGCCAACAGAGGGCCCACATCGCCAAGGTGATGTGTGCAAGTCAGGCAGGATTGACCTCACAGCAGAGGGCCTACCTCACAGAAGAGTGAGGAACCCAGCCAGGATAAGACTGTCACCAGAAGGCCCACATCACCAAGGGGATGGGAACCAGGCAGGAGTGTCCTCACACCAGTGGGGCCACATCATTGTAAGTTGCGGAACCCAGCACATGTGGCCTCAAACCAGAAGACCCACATCATGAAGGGGTTGCGAGTGAGGCAGGCAGGAGGAGCATCACAACACAGGACCCATAGAATACAAAAGTTGAGGAATCGAGCAGTTGGAACCTCCCAGCAGGCGGGCAAGAGCACAGAGGCTATGGGATCCAGGCCACAGTGAACTAACACCAGAGAGCCGACATCATGAAATTGTGATCAACCCAGCCGTTGGAACCTCAGAGAAGAAGGCCCACATCCCCATGGAGATGGGAACCTAAGAAGAGTGCCCGAGCATCACTGGGCTCACTAAGAAAAGTTGGGGAGCCCAGCAGTTAGGGCCTGACGTCAGAGGGCCCTCACCAGAGAGGTGAGGAGGCTCCCAGCAGGGTCCAAGTGCCACCAGAGGGCTCATGTCAACAAGGCGAGGTGAGCAAGCCAGGCAAGAGTTACCTGATAGTAGAGGGCCCACCTCACAGATGGGTGAGGAACCCAGCCAGGATCAGACTCTCACCAGAGGGCCCACATCACAAAGGGGATGGGAACCAGTCAGGATTATCCTCACACCAGTGGGGCCTCATCATCTTAAGGTGAGGAACCCAGCACATGTGTCCTCAAACCAGAGGACCCACATCACCAAGGGCCTTGGAGTGAAGCAGGCAGGAGTAGCCTCACAACACAGGGCACATAATATAAAAAACGTGAGGATTCCAGCATTTAGACCTTCCAGCAGGCGGCCCAGAACACCGAGGCTATGGGATCCAGGCCACAGTGAACTCACAGCAGAGGGCCCACATCATAAAACTGTGAGCAACCCAGGCGTTGGGACCTCAGCGCAGAAGGCCCACATCCCCATGGGAATGGGAACCTGGCTGGAGTGTCCTCGCACCACTGGGTGCACATCAGAAAATGTGGGGAGCCCACCATTTAGGGCCTGACGCCAGAGGGCCGTCATCACCGAGAGGAGGAGGCACCCTGCATGCTCCAACTGCCACCAGAGGGCTCACGTCTCCAAGGTGACATGTGCCAGCCAGGCAGGAGTGACCTCACAGCAGAGGGCCTACCTCACAGAACGTTGAGGAACCCAGCCAGGATTAGACTCTCGCCAGAGGGCCCACCTCACCAAGGGGATGGGAACCAGGCAGGAGTGTCCTCACACGAGTGGGGCCACATCATCGAAAGGTGAGGAACGCAGCACATGTGGCCTCAAGCCATAGGACAGTCATCACCAAGGGGCTGGCAATGAGGCAGGCAGGAGGAGCCTCACAACAGAGGGCACATAGAATAAAAAAGTTGAGGAATCCAGCAGTTGGAACCTCCCAGCAGGTGGCTCAGAGCACCGATGATAAGGGATCCTTGCCGGAGTGAACTCACAGCAGAGGGCCCACATCATGGTACTGTGAGCAAGCCAGCCGTTTTGACCTCAGAGCAGAAGGCCCATATCCGCATGGGGATGGGAACCTGGCAAGAGTGTCCTCACTCACTTGGCGCACATCAGAAAATGTGGGGAGCCCAGCAGTTATGGCCTAAGGCAAGAGGGCCCTCATAACCGAGGGGAGGAGGATCCCAGCACACTCCAACTGCCACCAGAGGGCCCACGTCGTCAAGGTGACATGTGCCAGACAGGCATGATTGACCTCACAGCAGAGGGCCCACCTCACAGAAGGGTGAGGAACGCAGCCAGGATCAGACGCTCACCTGAGGGCCCACATCAGCAAGGGGATGGGAACCAGTCAGGACTGTCTTCCCTCCAGTGGGGCCACATCATCGAAAGGTGCGGAACCCAGCACATGTGGCCTCAAATCAGAGGACACATATCACAAAGGGAATGGGAGTGAGGCAGGCAGGAGTAGCCTAAAAACAGAGGGCCCAAAGAATAAGAAAGGTGAGGAATCCAGCAGTTGGAACCTCCCAGCAGGCGGCCGAGAGCACAGAAGCTATGGGATGCAGGCAGGAGTGAACTAACAGCAGAGAGCCCACATCATGAAACTGTGAGCAACCCAGGCGTTGGGACCTCAGAGCAGAAGGCCCACATCCCAATGGGGATGTGAACCTGGCTGGAGTGTCCTCGCATCACTGGGCGCACATCACAAAACGTGGGGAGCCCAGCAGTTAGGGCCTGACGCCAGAGGGCCCTCATCACCGAGGGGAGGAGGCTCCCAGCAGGCTCCAAGTGCCACCAGAGGGCTCATGTCCACAAGGCGAGGTGAGCAAGCCAGGCAGGAGTGACCTCACAGCAGACGGCCCACCTCACAGATGGGTGAGGAACCCAGCCAGGATCAGACTCTCAACAGAGGGCCCACATCACCAAGGGGATGTGAACCAGGCAGGAGTCTCCTAAGACCATTGGTCCCACATCATCGAAAGGTGAGGAACCCAGCACATGTGACCTCAAACCAGACGACACACATCACGAAGGGGCTGGGAGTGAGTCAGGCAGGAGGATCCTCACAACAGAGGGCCCAAAAAATTAAGAAAGTGAGGAATCCAGCAGTTGGAACCTCCCAGCAGGTGGCCAAGAGCACAGAGGCTATGGGATCCAGGCCTCTGTGAACTAACACCAGAGAGCCCACATCATGAAAATGTGAACAACCCAGACGTTGGGACCTCAGAGCAGAAGGCCCACATCCCCATGGAGATGGGATCCTAAGAGGAGTGCCAAAGCATCACTGGGCTCACTAAGAAAAGTTGGTGAGCCCAGCAGTTAGGGCCTGACCCAAGAGGGCCCTCATCACTGGGGGGAGCAGATTCCCAGCACGCTCCAACTGCCACCACACGGCTGACTTCACCAAGGCAATGTGTGCCAGCCATGCAGGAGTGACCTATCAGCAGAGGGTCTCCCTCACAGGTGGGTGAGGAACACAGCCAGGAACAGACTCTCACCAGGGGGTCCACATAACCACGTGGATGAGAACCAGGCAGGAGTGTCCTCACACTAGTGGGGCCACATCATCGAAAGGTGAGGAACCCAGCAAAGGTGGCCACAAATCAGAGGACCCACATCACCAAGGGGTTGAGAGTGAGGTAGGTGTCTGGACGGGCATATTTAACACTCATTTCCCACCAGGAAGAGGAATTAACCAAAGGCTCAGCATGCCCTGCCACAAGCAGATTAGGGCCTGAAGCAGTCTTGCGGGTTTGCGGCCAGCTCACAAGAAAGCGAGTTGAAGAAAGGAGCTCAGGGGCCCTGTAATTCACAAACCTGCAGAGTTATAAATGACAGCTATCGTCCAAAAATATATTGAAGTAAGGCTGTGAAGAGGACTTGAAAGTGGGGCAGAATTGCAGGAAACCGATTTCAGGAGGTAGACCGGATTTGCATTTAAAGCATAGGAAAAGAGGCAGAACATCGACAATGATGCACTTGGCAAAAAAGGGCGTATGAGTTTGTTCCTGAATATATTCAGGAAAAAACACATACGCCCTTTTTGGCAAACCAAGCAAGCTTGCAATGGAAATCCGAACTACTATGAAGTGTCACTTCCCCCCGGTCTAAAGGGCCATCTGAGAAAAGTGTAAAATCCAGAAAGGCAGGACAGGCCATGGAGAACTGGGAGCCTTGTTATGCCGATGGTTGGGATGTTAATTGCCAACAGCCACTCTGGAGAAGTGTATGGTGTTTACTGATACATCTGAAAAACAAAGCAACAGAGTCTAGGGCATTTCCACTTATGGTCCTATAGCTTAGGGAAATTAAAATCAAAAAGACACAGCCACCCCAAAATTTGGGACGGCTCTGTTTACAGGAACCTCTTCTACAGTACAAGTTAAATATCCCAGACAACAAATAATCGATAAAGAAGTTGCGGTACTTACGGACAACAGAATACCACTCAGCAATGAAATCTGTGTCACCAGGCCTGTACCAGCATAATGAGTGGATTGAGGCACGATGATTCTAAGTGAAATAAGTCACACAGAAAAAGAAACATCATAAGGTATCACTAATGCATGGAATGTAAACTTGGCTACACATGAACTGAATTACAAAACAGAACAGGGTCTCAAGTTTAGAAAACCAACTTATGCTTGCTTAAGGGGAAAGGTGAGTTGGGGTGCTGCATAAAACCAGAGTTTGAAATTAGCACAGATACCGTTCCATAAGCCAAATATGTAATAGACAAGACCTACCCCTTGCTCAACGAAATGGACTCAACAATGAGGTATCACCTCACACCTGTTAGAATGGGCATCATCTGAAAATCTACAAACAACAAATTCTGGAAAGGGTGTGGAGAAAAGGAAGCCTCTTCCACTATTTTTGGGAATATAAATTGATACAGTCACTATGGAGAACAATATGGAGTTTCTTAAGAAACTAATAATAGAATTACCATATGATACAGCAATCCCAGTACTGGACATATACCCAGACAAAACCATAAATCAAAAAGAGACATTCACCGCAATGTTCATTGCATCACTATTTACAATATCGAGGTAATGGAAGCAACCTAAATGCCCACAGACAGACGAATGCATAAAGATGTGGTACATATATAAAATGGAATATTACTAAGCCATGAAAGGAATGAAATTGGGTCATTTGTAGAGACGTCGATGGATCTAGAGACTGTCATACAGAGTGAAGTAAGTCAGAAAGAGAAAAACAAATCTTGTATATTCATGCATATATGTGGAACCTAGAAAAACTGTACAGATTAACCGTTTTGCAAGGCATAAATAGAGCAACAGATGTAGACAACAATCGTATGGACAACAACGGCGGAAAGCTCTTGGGGGGGTGGTGGTGGGAGGAGTTGAGAGATTGGGATTGGCATGTAAACATTTATATGCATAAAATAGATAACCAATAAGAACCTGCTGTATAAAAATATAAAATAAAATTCAAAATTAAAAAGAAATAAAATTTAAAATATAAAACAGAAAAAGCAATTATTCCCTTCACATACATGTATCTATATGAATAAATTATTTCCATGCTTATATCTGTAAATACAAAAAAGAGGAATAAAATCTACCTTGAACCAAAAACGAAAAAGAGAAAAAAAAAAACAGAACCCACCAGTTACTCAGAGGAAAACCATATCAGGGCACTTGTTCCAGTTGTAAACAATTCTGAAGTTGGTCAGTGGTGGGGAATCGTCTCCCATTCAGCCAGCAGCCCCCACACAACAAGCGTCCTCATTGCAAAGCTGGGGCACCGTGCCGAGGCATCTGTGAGTAAACGTGAGCTGAGCCCCAGGCCAGTTGCTGCTGAACTGTTCCCACCCTTCCCAGGTAAAACACCTGAATATATACAAGGACTTGAAAGCCTAGAGGAAGGGCCATGGAGCCACACGAGTGACAGCATGCCAGCTGACTTGGTGCCTGCAGGCCAGCCAGGATGGTCCTGGCCCTGGGTGCTCTTCTGGAAGATTTCCATTTCCCTGCCTGAGATACCCGTCCTGTCCCTGCCCCCACTGCTTTTTTCCTTCCTCACCTCTGCCCAGGGAGAAATTCCAGCAGCAGGTATGGGTGACACATCCTCTTCTTTAGCAGGTGGCAGCCTGGCAACTGCTGCAGAAAGTCCAGCAGAGCCCCACTCACACTGGGCCACCCACAAAGCCGTGGCCTCTCACTCCCTCCCACCAGCCCAGCCCCGAGACTGCTGACAGGGCAGAGAAAATGGCGTCAGGCACAGCTGCAGGGGCTCTTGCTGCCTGGAGTGGTATTTATATTGATCTCAACCCAGGCACACCGGCGGAGGGCTGGCCGGCAAGGTAAGGCTGCCCAGGTCAGCCAATCATCACCCCTCAGGGGCTCACAGTTGCAGAAAATGGAACTTGCTGAACCGGCCAGGTCCAAGGAACAGGTGTGGGCTCCTGAGAGTCAGGATAGACAAGGGGCTGCAGCTTTGGCTTGTTTTCTAATCATTTTATCTGGCCCATGAGTGGGAGATAACTTCAAGAAAACCCTCTCCTAATGAGAGGAACCCAGGAGTCAGGGAGAGGAGGGGGTGGGTGGTGGTTGGAGACAGAGGCCTGGTGCCCTGGGTGCAGTGGAAGTCTCTGGAAGACCAGGTGGAGGGAGGCCACACAGAGTGATGCCCAGGGTCACAGACCTGTCGGAGCTGCTGTTTGTTAGTTCAAGTCTTGCTCTGAGGTGCTCTGTGTCAGCTCTGAGCGACAGGTGAGCTGGGGGTGCTCTGCAATGAGGGCTATGTGCACGGTTCCTGTGTGCCCAGCCCTGCCACGGTACCTGCAAGGGTAGCTCTGTATCCTGGGAGGGGCCTGACCATGAGAGCCCCGTGGGCTGGGTTGGGGGTGGGGTACCTGCCCAGGAGAGCTCCATATCCTGGGATTGGCCTGACCACGAGAGCCCCATGGGCTGCTGGGGACCTGGTAAAAGATGTCAGGACAGTCAGTGAAGCCACCGAGGATATACCTCCAGTTGCTCCTGATTCCTACACCCTGCTGGTCATTCTACCAACCACCAGGACATGGTATTCTGTATTAGTCTTCAATGATGCCTTCTTTTGTATTCCATTAGTCCCAGAGTCACAAGAAATTTTGGCTTGTGAGTGGCAGGACTCAACATACAACTAAAACAATACTTCCGGGCCGTCTTGCCCCAAGGGTTCAAAAATTCCCACACCATCTTTGGGGAAAGCTTAGCTAAAGACCGAAAAGTTCTACCTCTGGAAAAGGAAACCCTCCTTCAATATGCAGATGACATTCTGATCGCCAGCCCTACTAAGGAGGCCTCTGAACTACCAAGCCAATAAAGGATAGAAGTTGTCCAAGAAAAAGCTCAAATATCACAGACTGCGGTGACCTGCCTGGGCTTCATTCTCACACAAGGTCAGAGAAGCCCATCCCAGGAAAGGGAAGAAACCATTTGCAGCCTTACCCCTTTCTAAAACTAGAAGACAGCTTAGGGGTTCCTGGGGAGGCCAGGGTTTGCTGCTTCTGGATCCCTAACTACAGTCTACTAGCTGGGCCTCTATATGAAACACTGAAAGGAAAAGATGATGATCCTTTTGAACAGAATCCAGAAGTGGCCTTTCAAGAATGGAAAGAGCAGTCAATTCAGACCCTTGCCCTGGAACTCCCTAATTGAGCTAAACCCTTTGACCTTTACATTCCCAGTGAAAGATGAATTGCCATTGGATAATTAGTGCAAAAACTGGGACCACTTGAAATGGAACAATGCAAGAATGCCATCCAGGTAGGATAAACTACAGTCACCAAGGGGCTTGGCCCAATGCCACATCTGGCCAAGATACTGGCGGTATCTAAAAACCTGGAAATCAGCAGCCCAAAAGGCCACCTCCCTCCTAAGGGAAAAGGACCCCACGTGGTGATCCTAATCACCAGCGATGCCCTGAAGTTGCAGGGTTCGCTCCGTGGGCACACCGACCTCGAGTGAGGAGGCCCTCCAACTCCAACATCCAGAGAGATAACCGGGGGCAACAGGGCACCATGACGACTCGTGTGAACATCACTTGACCTGGAGTTTCTCTCATAAAACAACAATAGTGTGTCCCGAAGGAGTAGACTACTGCTTGCAGGACTTACTGCACCCGGAGGGGAGCTAATAATCTTGGCGGGGGAACCGTATATCACACTGTCACCATAGAAAAGCCTACAGACACCGTGATGATGGTGGCCAATAAGACCGGCTGGACTCCTGTTTACTTCAAAAGGCTGTTGACTCAGTGGCCATCATGGTCCTTGATCACCACTGACCCTGGACTGTCTGGGAGTTGAGCGGGCAAGGCTCTGACACCTGGTGCTGTTTTTACGTTAATTCAGGGGCCTAATTGAAGAAAGAGCAGACTACTGGTCAGAGCATCTAGGCTGGCAGAAACGGTCAGCCAAAGGTGGCCGAACAAATGTGGGGCGGGGTGAAATCGGCCCCCACAGCGTCTCTGCACATCTCTTTCCTGGACCCTTAAAGGTCATTAGAATCTATAACACTTCCAATGCTGGTGCTCAGGCGGACGAGCAGGGAGGCAGGGGTCCTGGGGCCAATCAACGTCACCTGGAGGCTGCTGGGGAGAAGTTCTTACCCTCGTCCCCTGGTATGAGGGCTCCCAACTCAGCACTCAGCAGTTACAGAAGAAGGGTCTGCACCCTCAGCACTCCAAGAATGAGGAACGGGACAAAAGGCAGAGGAGGGGTTTGTCCCCAGCAAAGCCCATTAAAAATCCCTGGGAGATAAAAATAGAATCTGGGCAATAAAGTCAAGTCTGACCTTTTTTATCCTTTGTGCTTTGTCTAATTTCACGTGCTCCTAGGGTCCCGCATGCAGAGGTTCCACACCCGGCACTTCAGACCAGGTTTCCTAGTGCAGAATGGCTGGGTCGACACCTCAGCTCCTGGGGCCCAGTGCAGACTCCGAGATATAGAGCCTGAGCTGCAGCCAACCCGGCCCTCGAGAGCTCCGCCCCCTCCCTCCCACTGACTCTCACAGGATCTCTACACAGCAGCCCAGCCCACAGCCCACGGGGTAGTGCATGCTCTCACCTCTCCATTCTCTGATCAAAATATAAAGTTTCCTTTGCTTGTGAACCAAACTCAGTCTCGATCTGTTGGCCCCAATGACACTGGGCAGGGGGACACTTGTTGGGGTCCACTCTGGAGGATCAGTTACAGAAATTGAGACTATTGTAACTTCAATGAACAGATGTGTGAGCCAAACTGTAGTTAACATAGAACAGTTTATAAGGCTCGGGTAAAATAAGATGTTTCTAACACTTCCATTTGATATTTCCATCACTTTATTATAAGCAAGTTCAGTGAAAAGGTTTGTCTTATTTGTCAGGTCAATATTAGAGAAATGAAGTGATTTCTTTCCAAGGATGTACATCTAATAATCTTGGTTAAAGCTTCAATCTTGTTTTAAATGCTTTTCCATTGAAAATGATACCTCTCTTTCAGCTCCCCCATTTCTGAGAAGTATAAAATCTTATAATTTATTATTACCAAAGGGGAAAGGTGGGAGGAGGGATAAATTAACAGTTTGGAATTAACACATACACACTGCTATGTATAAAATAGATCATCAACAAGGAACTACTGTATAGCACAGGGAACTACACTCAATATTTTGCAATAACCTATAAGGGGAAATAATCGGAAAAAGAATAGCTATTTTTATTGACATCATCTATCAATGACAGTTAAAGTGTAACCTAAGGGAAGCCGGTGGTGAGTGCTTCTGACCCTGAAGACTTCAATCATCTAAAGTTTGGACTCTGCCTACTTCCCAAGGCCCTTAATGAACATATGTGTAGCCGTAGCTTAAAAAAATTCCCCAGTTTGGGTTTCGGGGAGACACTGATTTTGAAAAAGCCCTGGTGTTCTCCTTACATGAATGGGACTCTTCCTACTGCTAAAACATGTCTGTCACAGCCAGAGGATGGTATACCGTCTGATCGGGAAGAGTTTGGAAAAGGCATCTCATCTCCTCATCTCCTGGTGCTCGGGTTCACCCGTCCAGCGTCTTTACTAACAGTCTCCCCACTTGGAGATGTCAGCACTGTCAACATCCTGTTGCGTACAGTTTGGAATTTGTCCAGAGGATGAAGCGGAAGGATGAGGAACAATGAGAGACAAGTCCTAGGTGTTCAGACAGGCACATGTCACTCGAATTTCCAATCAGGAAGATGAATTGACCAAAGGCTAGGGTTGCCCATGGAAACAGTATAGGGCTTGAGGAAATCCCACTGCTTTGTGGCCAGTTCCCATAAACACAAGTTGAACAATGGAACTCAGGGACAGTAAAATTCATGAAACTGCAGAGTTGAAAATATCTATCACTGAAAAATGTCTTGAGGAAAGTCAGAGAAAAGGATTGGTAAGCAAGGGAGAATGGCAGGAAAGGGATTTGAGGAGGTAGAAAGGACTCGCCATTAAGCACAAGAAAAGGGGCTGAACATTGCCAACATTGCAGTTGGCCAAAAAGGCTGTATGCGTTTTTTTCTCTATATATTCAAGAAAAGGGCATACACTTTTTTAGCCAACCAAACAGGTGGGCACTGGAAATCAATACTACAAAAGATATCACTTCACATCAGTCAGAAGAGCCATCCTCATAAAGTGTAAACACCAGAAATGCAGGACAGGGCAAGGAGAAGAGGGAGCCCTGTGAGGCTTATAGTGGAAATGTATATTGCCAACGGCCATTCTGGAGAAGTGTATTGTGTTTACTAAAGCATCTAAAAAATGAGCTACAGAGCATAGGGCACTTGCACTCATGGGCGTATATCTTGGGAAAAACAAAAATCGAGAGGACACAGGCACCCTAATGTTTACTGCCTCTCTGTTTCAAAGATCCTCGACTAGGATATAACTTAAATGTCTCTGGAGGGAAAAAATGGATAGAGATGTGGTACTTAGGTAGAGTGGAATATTACTCAGCCTGGAAATCAATGAAATATGGCCAGTTGTAACAACTCCGGAGGAGTTACGTATGATCATTCTAAGTGACATAATTCAAAAAGAAAAAGACACATATCATAAGATATCACTTAAAGGTGGAATCCAAAATGGCTACACATGAAATAAATTACAAAACAAAAACATAGTCAAATATGTAGAAAACACGCGTAAGGCTGCTAAACGGGAAAGGTGGGGAGGGGTGAGGCATCATCCAGGAGGTTGAAATTAGCAAAGATACCATTCCAAATACCAAACTGATAATCAACAAGGCCTACATGGTAGCTAAAAGAACTGCACTCAGCACACTCAAGTCACCGGAAAAGAATATCTATGACTGGTAAGAATCTGAAAAAGAATTTATTGATGTCTCTCTGTACGTGAATCAAGTGGATGTACAGCAGCAAGAAACAGAGCTTTGAAAATCAGCTGTAACCAATATAGTAATAAATTGAAAAAAATAAATGACAGAGAGACAGAGAAAACCTCTTACAACCTTTCCTCAGGGACGGTGATGCAACATGGATTGAACACATCTAGACCCACAGCAGGATGAGACATAAGGCTGGAAACTGTTCGTGCTAAGAGAAATGTGAGGTTGGGTGAGGAAATGCACACCCTTTAAAGTAATACTACCTGGTACCCATTCAATGGGTCCCAAATCTGCAGGTTCAAGGAATCTTCCTACAGCTAAAACATGCATGGAAAACCCAGAGGACTGTACACCATGTGATCGGGAGATGTGTCTAAAATGCACCTCATTTATCCTCTCCTGGTGCTCCTGTTCATCATTCCAGCCACGTTACTTAGAATCTCCCCACTTAGAGAATCAGCACAT
Organism: Orcinus orca; assembly: GCF_937001465.1. Lineage (NCBI taxonomy): Eukaryota > Metazoa > Chordata > Mammalia > Artiodactyla > Delphinidae > Orcinus > Orcinus orca. The sequence continues at coordinate 62,906,476 of NC_064562.1, read as the reverse complement.
TTAAACTTCTGTTTCACACATTTTGCAAATTGTGAGGAGGATGAACGGGAAGAGGGGGAACCAATGAGAGAATAGTTGTAGGGGTTTGGACGGGCACATGTCACTCTAATTTCCCATTAAGAATAAGAATTAAAAAAAGGCTCAGCACGCCTCGCCGGAGCCAAAATAGGGCCTGAAGCAATCCTGTGGCTTTGAGGCCAGCTCACAAAAGAGCAACTTAAAAAATGGAGCTCAGGGTCACTGCAATTCACAAACCTGCAGAGTTATAAATGAAAACTAACGTCCAAAAATATGTTGAGGTAAGGCAAAGAAGAGGATCTGAATGCAAGACAGAATTGCAAGAAACAGATTTCAAGAGATAGATTGGACTCGTCTTTAAAGCACATGAAAAGCGGCAGAATTTCGACAATGATGCAGTTGGCCCAAAAGGGAGTATGCGTTTTTTCCTGAATATATCCAGGAAAAAACGCATACGCACTTTATGGGCAACCAAGCAAGCAAGCAATGCAAATGTGCACAACAAAGAAGTCTCATTTCCCACTGGTCAAAAGGGCCATCCGAAAAAATTGTAAAAACCAGAAATGCAGGACAGGCCATGGAGAACAGGGAGCCTTTAGACGCTGATGGACAGTGTGTGAACTGCCGAGAGCCACTCCGGAGAAGTGTATGGTGGTTCCTAAATCATCTAAAAAACAGAGCTACAGAGCATAGGGCACTTCCAATCACGGGAGTATATCTAGGGAAGTCTAAAAATCAACAAGACACAAGCACACCACAGTTTAGGGCTACTCTGTTTACAAGAACCTCAACTTCAGTACACCTTAAATATCCCAGGAAAGAGAACAATGGATAAAGAAAATGTGGTACTTATGTACAATGGAATATCTCTTCACCATGAAATCAATGTAATAAGGCTAGTAGAAGGATAAAGAGTGGATTTAGGTCCGATAATACTACTTGAAATAAGTCAAACCGAAAAAGAAACATATCATAAGATATCACTTATAGAGGGAGGATAAATATGGCTGCACAAAAAATGAATTACAAAACAGAACAGTGTCTCACATTTAGAAAACACACTTATGTCAGCTTAAGGGGAAAGGAGAGGTGGGGTGATGCATAAAACCAGAGTTTGAAATTAGCACAGATACCGTTCAATAAACCAAATAGGTATTAGACAAGATCTACACCTTGCTCAATGAACTGGCCTCAACACACCCTATACACCGCAGAGAAATATATCTGAGTAATAAGAATCTTAAAACCCATGTATTGATATATCTCCATAAGGGAATCAAGTGTGTACAGAGCGGCACAAACACAGCAGTGAAAATGAGCTAAACCCCATTATAGAAATAAATTTTAAAACCAAAACGCAGAAACAATGAAAGAGAGAAAAATTCTTACAAAATTCGCTCAGGGGCTGTGATGCAACCTGGAATGACCACATATAAACCCACAGCTGGATAAGACATAAGGCTGGACACTTGGGGCTGAGAGGATTGGTGAGCTTTGGTGAGCAACTGCCGACAGTTTAATGCAATACTTCATGCTACTCATTCCAAGGGTCCCAACACTCCAGGTTGAAGGGAATCTTCCTACAGCTAAACCATGCATGGGAAATCCAGCAGATGGTATACCATATGATCGGGAAAGGTTTCTAAAACGCACCTCATTTTCCTCTCCTGGGGCTCCGGATCAATATTCCAGCCACTTTACTAACAACATCCCCACATGGAGAGTCAATGCCTTTAAGTTCCGGTATCGCACAGTCTGCAGTTAGTGCGGAGGATGAATGAGAATAGGAGGAACCAGTGAGAAAATAGCTGTAGTGGTTTCAATGGCCACATGTCACTCTAATTTCACATAGGAAGAAGAATAAACCAAAGGCACAGCAAGGCGCCCCAGAAGAAGAATACGGCCTGAAGAAATCCTGCGGATATGAGGCAAGATCACAAAAATAAGAGCTGAAAAATGGAGCTAAGGGCCACTGCAATTCAAAAACCTGCAGAGTTATAAAGGTCAATTATTTTTCAAAAGTATATTGAGGTAAGGCTATGAAGAGGCACTGATAGCAAGGCAGAATTTCAGGAAACTGATTTCAGGAGGTAGACTGGAATTGCATTGAAAACATATGAAAAGACTCAGAACATCGACAATCATGCACTTGGCCAAAAAGGGCGTATGCGTTTTTTCCTGAATATATTCAGGAAGAAACGCATATGCACGTTCTGGGCAAGCAAGCAAGCTTGCAAAGGAAATCTGCATTACAATGAAGTCTCACTTCCGCCCAGTCAAAAGGGCCATCTGAAAAAAGTGTTAAATCCAGAAAGGCAGGAGAGGCCATGGAGAACTGGGAGCCTTGTTATGCTGATGGGCAGGATGTAAATTGCCAACAGCCACTCTGGAGAAGTGTATGGTGTTTCCTGAAACATGTAAAAAACAAGCAACAGAGCATAGGGCACTTCCACTTATGGTCCTATAGCTTAGGGAAATTAAAATCAAAAAGACACAGCCACCCCAAAATTTGGGACGGCTCTGTTTACAAGAACCTCGTTTACGGTACAAGTTCAATATCACAGAAAGCGAAAAATGGATAAAGAAGTTGTGGTACTTACGTACAATGCAATATCACTCAGCAATGAAATCTACGTCATTAGGCCCGTAGCAGCATAATGAGTGGATTCAGGTACGATGATTCTAAGTGAAATAAGGCACACAGAAAAAGAAACATCATAAGATATCACTAATACACGGAATGTAAACTTGGCTACACAGGAACTGAATTACAAAACAGAACAGGGTCTCAAATGTAGAAAACCAACTTATGCTTGCTTAAAGGGAAAGGTGAGTTGGGGTGCTGCATAAAACCAGAGATTGAAATTAGCACAGATACCGTTCCATAAGCCAAATATTTAATAGACAAGAGCTACCTCTTGCTCAACGAAGTGGACTCAACACCCCATATTAAACGCCTAAGGATATACCTGACTAGTAAGAATCTTAAAACCTATGGATTTATATGTCTCTGAAAGAGAATCAAGCATGTGTACAGCGGCATAAACGCAACAGTGATAGGATTGGTGAGGTTCGGTGAGCAAATGAAGACCCTTTGAAGTCATATTGCATGGTACCCATTCCATGGGTCTCAACTCTCCAGGTTTAAGGGATTCTTCCTTCAGCTAAAATATGCATGTGGAACCCAGAGTATGATCCACCGTGTGATCGGGAAACGTGTTCAAATGTGTCTCAGTTTTCGTCCCCTGGTACTCGGGTGAAACATTCCAGACGCTTTACTAACACTCTCCCCACTTGGAGAGTCAGTGCCTTTAAACTCCTGTTTGGCCCAGTTTGCAATTTCTGCGGAAAATGAACAGGAATAGGGAGAACCAATGAGAGACTAGCTGGAGGTGTCTGGACGGGCACATTTAACTCTCATTTCCCACCAGAAAGAGGAATTAACCAAAGGCTCAGCAGGCCATGCCGGAACCACACTAGGGCCTGAAGCAATCCAGTGGTGTTGTGGCCAGCTCACAAGAAAGCGAGTTGAAGAAAGGAGCTCAGGGGCAGCTAAATTCACAAACCTGCAGAGTTATAAATGACAGCTATCGTCAAAAATATATTGAAGTAAGGCTGCCAAGAGGACTTGAAAGCGGGGCAGAATTGCAGGAAACCGATTTCAGGAGGTAGACTGGAATTGCATGTAAAGCATAGGAAAAGAGGCAGAACGTCCACAATGATGCACTTGGACAAGAAGGGCGTATGCGTTTTTTCCTGAATATATTCAGGAAAAAACGCATACGGCCTTTTTGGCCAACCAAGCAAGCTTGCAAAGGAAATCTGCACTACAATGAAGTCTCACTGCCCCCCGGTCAAAAGGGCCATCTGAAAGAAGTGTAAAATCCAGAAAGGCAGGACAGGCCACGGAGAACTGGTAGCCTTGTTATGCTGATGGGGGGGATGTAAATTGTCAACAGCCACACTGGAGAAGTGTATGGTGTTTCCTGAAACATCTAAAAAACAAAGCAACAGAGCCTAGGGCACTTCCACTTATGGTCCTATAGCTTAGGGAAATTAAAATCAAAAAGACACAGCCACCCCAAAGTTTGGGATGGCTCTGTTTACAAGAACCTCGTTTACGGTACAAATTCATATCAGAGAAAGCAAAAAATGGATAAAGAAGTTGTGGTACTTACGTACAATGCAATATCACTCAGCAATGAAATGTATATCATCAGGCCCGTAGCAGCATAATGAGTGGATTCAGGTACAATGATTCTAAGTGAAATAAGAAACACAGAAAAGGAAACATCATAAGATATCACTAATACACGGAATGTAAACTTGGCTACACAGGAATTGAATTACAAAACAGAACAGGGTCTCAAAAGTAGAAAACCAACTTACGCTTGCTCAAGGGGAAAGGTGAGTTGGGGTGCTGCATAAAACCAGAGATTGAAATTAGCACAGATACCGTTCCATAAGCCAAATATGTAATAAAGAAGAGCTACTCCTTGCTCAACGAAGTGGACTCAACACCTCATATTAATCGCCTAAGAATATACCTGACTAGTAAGAATCTTAAAACCTATGGATTTATATGTCTCCAAAGGAGAATCAAGCGTGTGTCCAGCGGCATAAACGCAGCAGTGATAGGATTGGTGAGGTTCGGTGAGCAAATGCAGACCCTTTGAAGTCATATTGCATATTACCCATTCCATGGGTCTCAACTCTCCAGGTTTAAGGGATTCTTCCTTCAGCTAAAACATGCATGTGGAACCCAGAGTATGATCCACCGTGTGATCGGGAAACGTGTTCAAATGTGTCTCAGTTATCATCCCCTGGTACTCGGGTGCAACATTCCAGACGCTTTACTAACACTCTCCCCACTTGGAGAGTCAGTGCCTTTAACCTCTTGATTGGCCCAGTTTGCAATTTCTGCGGAAAATGAACAGGAATAGGGAGAACCAATGAGAGACTAGCTGGAGGTGTCTGGACGGGCAAATTTAACTCTCATTTCCCACCAGGAAGAGGAATTAACCAAAGGCTCAGCGTGACATGCCAGAACAACACTAGGGCCTGAAGCAATCCTGCGGTGTTGCGGCCAGCTCACAAGAAAGCGAGTTGAAGAAAGGAGCTCAAGGACACTGTAATTCACAAACCTGCAGAGTTATAAATGACAGCTATCGTCCAAAAATATATTGAAGTAAGGCTGCCAAGAGCACTTGAAAGTGGAGCAGAATTGCAGGAAACCGATTTCAGTAGGTAGACTGGAATTGCATGTAAAGCATAGGAAAAGAGGCAGACCGTCCACAATGATGCACTTGGTCAAAAAGGACATATGCGTTTTTTCCTGAATATATTCAGGAAAAAACGCATACGCCCTTTTTGGCCAACCAAGAGAGCTTGCAAAGGAAATCTACACTACAATGAAGTCTCACTGCCCCCCGGTCAAAAGGGCCATCTGAAAAAAGTGTAAAATCCAGAAAGGCAGGACAGGCCATGGAGAACTGGGAGCCTTCTTATGCTGATGGGCGGGATGTAAATTGCCAACAGCCACTCTGGAGAAGTGTATGGTGTTTCCTGAAACATCTAAAAAACAAAGCAACAGAGCCTAGGGCACTTCCACTTATGATCCTATAGCTTAGGGAAATTAAAATCAAAAAGACACAGCCACCCCAAAATTTGGGATGGCTCTGTTTACAAGAACCTCATTTATGGTTCAATTTCAATATCACAGAAAGCAAAAAATGGATAAAGAAGTTGTGGTACTTACGTACAATGCAATATCACTCAGCAATGAAATCTATGTCATCAGTCCTGAGGCAGCAAAATGAGTGGATTCAGGTTCGATGATTCTAAGTGAAATAAGTCACACAGAAAAAGAAACATCATACTATATCACTAGTACACAGAATGTAAACTTGGCTACACAGGAACTGAATTACAAAACAGACCAAGGTCTCAAATATAGAAAACCAACTTATGCTTGCTTAAGGGGAAAGGTGAGTTGGGGTGCTGCATAAAACCAGAGATTGAAATTAGCACAGATACCGTTCCATAAGCCAAATATGTAATAGACAAGAGCTACTCCTTGCTCAACGAAGAGGACACAACACCGCATATTTAACGCCTAAGAATATACCTGACTAGTAAGAATCTTAAAACCTATGGATTTATATGTCTCCGACAGAGAATCAAGCGTGTGTACAGCGGCATAAACGAAGCAGTGATAGGATTGGTGAGGTTCGGTGAGCAAATGCAGACCCTTTGAAGTCATATTGCATGGTACCAATTCCATGGGTGTCAACTCTGCAGGTTTAAGGGATTCTTCCTTCAGCTAAAACATGCATGTGGAACCCAGAGTATGATCCACCGTGTGATCGGGAAACGTGTTCAAATGTGTCTCAGTTTTCGTCCCCTGGTACTCGGGTGCAACATTCCAGACGCTTTACTAACAGTCTCCCCACTTGGAGAGTCAGTGCCTTTAACCTCCTGTTTGGCCCAGTTTGCAATTTCTGCGGAAAATGAACAGGAATAGGGAGAACAAATGAGAGACTAGCTGGAGGTGTCTGGACGGGCAAATTTAACTCTCATTTCCCACCAGGAAGAGGAATTAACCAAAGACTCAGCGTGCCATGCCGGAACCACACTAGAGCCTGAAGCAATCCTGCGGTGTTGCGGCCAGCTCTCAAGAAAGCGAGTTGAAGAAAGGAGCTCAGGGTCACTGTCATTCACAAACCTGCAGAGTAAAAAATGACAGCTATCGTCCAAAAATATGTTGAAGTAACGCTGCCAAGAGGACTTGAAAGTGGGGCAGAATTGCAGGACCCGATTTCAGGAGGTAGACTGGAATTGCATGTAAAGCATAGGAAAAGAGGTAGAACGTCCACAATGATGCACTTGGCCAAAAAGGGCATATGCATTTTTTCCTGAATATATTCAGGAAAAAACGCATACGCGCTTTTTGGCCAACCAAGCAAGGTTGCAAAGAAATCTGCACTACAATGAAGTCTCACTGGCCCCCGGTCAAAAGGGCCATCTGAAAAAAGTGTAAAATCCAGAAAGGCAGGACAGGCCATGGAGAACTGGTAGCCTTGTTATGCTATGGGCGGGATGTAAATTGCCAACAGCCACTCTGGAGAAGTGTATGGTGTTTCCTGAAACATCTAAAAAACAAAGCAACAGAGCCTAGGGCACTTCCACTTATGGTCCTATAGCTTAGGGAAATTAAAATCAAAAAGACACAGCCACCCCAAAGTTTGGGATGGCTCTGTTTACAAGAACCTCGTTTACGGTACAAGTTCAATATCACAGAAAGCGAAAAATGGATAAAGAAGTTGTGGTACTTACGTACAATGCAATATCACTCAGCAATGAAATCTATGTCATCAGGCCCGTAGCAGCATAATGAGTGGATTCAGGTACGATGATTCTAAGTGAAATAAGTCACAGAGAAAAAGACACATCATAAGATATCACTAATACACGGAATGTAAACTTGGCTACACAGGAACTGAATTACAAAACAGAACAGGGTCTCAAATGTAGAAAACCAACTTATGCTTGCTTAAGGGGAAAGGTGAGTTGGGGTGCTGCATAAAACCAGAGATTGAAATTAGCACAGATACCGTTCCATAAGCCAAATATGTAATAGACAAGAGCTACTCCTTGCTCAACGAAGTGGACTCAACACCCCATATTAAATGCCTAAGAATATACCTGACTTGTAAGAGTCTTAAAACCTATGGATTTATATGTCTCCGAAAGAGTATCAAGAGTGTGTACAGCGGCATAAACGCAGCAGTGATAAGATTGGTGAGGTTCGGTGAGCAAATGCAGACCCTTTGAAGTCATATTGCATGGTACCCATTCCATGGGTCTCAAGTCTCCAGGTTTAAGGGATTCTTCCTTCAGCTAAAACATGCATGTGGAACCCAGTGTATGATCCACCGTGTGATCGGGAAACGTGTTCAAATGTGTCTCAGTTTTCGTCCCCTGGTACTCGGGTGCAACATTCCAGAAGCTTTACTAACACTCTCCCCACTTGGAGAGTCAGTGCCTTTAACCCCCTGTTTGGCCCAGTTTGCAATTTCTGTGTAATATGAACAGCAATAGGGAGAACCAATGAGAGACTAGCTGGAGGTGTCTGGACGGGCAAATTTAACTCTCATTTCCCACCAGGAAGAGGAATTACCCAAAGGCTCAGCGTGCCATGCCGGAACCACACTAGGGCCTGAAGCAATCATGCAGTGTTGTGGCCAGCTCACAAGAAAGCGAGTTGAAGAAAGGAGCTCAGGGGCACTGTCATTCACAAACCTGCAGAGTTATAAATGACAGCTATCGTCCAAGAATATGTTGAAGTAAGGCTGCCAAGAGGACTTGAAAGCGGGGCAGAATTGCAGGAAACCGATTTCAGGAGGTAGACTGGAATTACATGTAAAGCATAGGAAAAGAGGCAGAACGTCCACAATGATGCACTTGGCCAAAAAGGACGTATGCGTTTTATCCTGAATATATTCAGGAAAAAACGCATACGCCCTTTTTGGCCAAGCAAGCAAGCTTGCAAAGGAAATCTGCACTACAATGAAGTCTCACTGCCCCCCGGTCAAAAGGGCCATCTGAAAAAAGTGTAAAATCCAGAAAGGCAGAACAGGCCATGGAGAACTGGGAGCCTTGTCATGCTGAAGGGCGGGATGAAAATTGCCGACAGCCACTCTGGAGAAGTGTATGGTGTTTCCTGAAACATCCAAAAAACAAAGCAACAGAGCCTAGGGCACTTCCACTTATGGTCCTATAGTTTAGGGAAATTAAAATCAAAAAGACACAGCCACCTAAAATTTCGGGATGGCTCTGTTTACAAGAACCTCGTTTACGGTACAAGTTCAATATCACAGAAAGCGAAAAATGGATAAAGAAGTTGTGGTACTTACGTACAATGCAATATCACTCAGCAATGAAATCTATGTCATCAGGCCCGTAGCATCATAATGAGTGGTTTCAGGTACGATGATTCTAAGTGAAATAAGTCACACACAAAAAGAAACATCATAAGATATCACTAATACACGGAATGGAAACTTGGCTACACAGGAACTGAATTACAAAACAGAACAGGGTCTCAAATGTAGAAAAGCAACTTATGCTTGCTTCAGGGGAAAGGTGAGTTGGGGTGCTGCATAAAACCAGAGATTGAAATTAGCACAGATACCGTTGCATAAGCCAAATATGTAATAGACAAGAGCTACTGCTTGCTCAACGAAGTGGACTCAAACCCCATATTAAACGCCTAAGAATATACCTGACTAGTAAGAATCTTAAAACCTATGGATTTATATGTCTCCAAAAGAGAATCAAGCGTGTGTGCAGCGGCATAAATGCAGCAGTGATAGGATTGGTGATGTTCGGTGAGCAAATGCAGACCCTTTGAAGTCATATTGCATGGTACCCATTCCATGGGTCTGAACTCTGCAGGTTTAAGGGATTCTTCCTTCAGCTAAAACATGCATGTGGAACCCAGAGTATGATCCACCGTGTGATCGGGAAATGTTTCAAGTGTGTCTCAGTTTTCGTCCGCTGGTACTCGGGTGCAACATTCCAGATACTTTACTAACACTCTCCCCACTTGGAGAGTCAGTGCCTTTAACCTCTTGTTTGGCCCAGTTTGCAATTTCTGTGGAAGATGAACAGGAATAGGGAGAACCAAAGACAGACTAGCTGGAGGTGTCTGGACGGGCAAATTTAACTCTCATTTCCCACCAGGAACAGGAATTAACCAAAGGCTCAGTGTGCCGTGCCAGAAAAACACTAGGGCCTGAAGCAATTCTGCGGCGTTGTGGCCAGCTCACAGGAAAGCGAGTAGAAGAAAGGAGCTCAGGGGCCCTGTAACTCACAAACCTGCAGAGTAATAAATGACAGCTATGGTCCAAATATACATTGAAGTAAGGCTGCCAAGAGGATATGAAATTGGGGCAGAATTGCAGGAAACCGATTTCAGGAGGTAGACTGGAATTGCATGTAAAGCATAGGAAAAGAGGCAGAACGTCCACAATGATGCACTTGGCAAAAAAGTGCATATGCGTTTTCTCCTGAATATATTCAGGAAAAAACGTATACGCCCTTTTTAGCCAGCCAAGCAAACTTGCAAAGGAAAACTGCACTACAATGAAGTCTCACTCACCCCCGGTCAAAAGGGCCATCTGAAAAAATTGTAAAATCCAGAAAGGCAGGACAGGCCATGGAGAACTGGGAGCCTTGTTATGCTGATGGGCGGGATGTAATTGCCAACAGCCACTCTGGAGAAGTGTTTGGTGTTTCCTGAAACATCTAAAAAACAAAGCAACAGAGCCTAGGGCACTTCCACTTATGGTCCTATAGCTTAGGGAAATTAAAATCAAAAAGACACAGCCACCCAAAAGTTCGGGATGGCTCTGTTTACAAGAACCTCGTTTACGGTACAAGTTCAATATCACAGAAAATGAAAAATGGATAAAGAAGTTGTGGTACATACGTACAATGCAATATCACTCAGCAATGAAATCTATGTCATCAGGCCCATAGCAGCATAATGAGTGGATTCAGGTACGATGATTCTAACTGAAATAAGTCACACAGAAAAAGAAACATCATAATATATCACTACTACACGGAATGTAAACTTGGCTACACAGGAACTGAATTACAAAACAGAACAGGGTCTCAAATGTAGAACACCAACTTATGCTTGCTTAAGGGGAAAGGTGAGTTGGGGTGCTGCATAAAACCAGAGATTGAAATTAGCACAGATACCGTTCCATAAGTCAAATATGTAATAGACAACAGCTACTCCTTGCTCATCGAAGTGGACTCAACACCCCATATTAAACGCCTAAGAATATACCTGACTAGTAAGAATCTTAAAACCTATGGATTTATATGTCTCCGGAAGAGAATCAAACGTGTGTACAGCGGCATAAGCACAGCAGTGATAGGATTGGTGAGGTTCGGTGAGCAAATGCAGACCCTTTGAAGTCATATTGCATGGTACCCATTCCATGGGTCTCAACTCTCCAGGTTTAAGGGATTCTTCCTTCAGCTAAAACATGCATGTGGAACCCAGAGTATGATCCACCGTGTGATCGGGAAACGTGTTCAAATGTGTCTCAGTTTTCTTCCCCTGGTACTCGGGTGCAACATTCCAGACGCTTTACTAACACTCTCCCCACTTGGAGAGTCAGTGCCTTTAAACTCCTGTTTGGCCCAGTTTGCAATTTATGCGGAAAATGAACAGGAATAGGGAGAACCAATGAGAGACTAGCTGGAGGTGTCTGGACGGGCAAATTTAACTCTCATTTCCCACCTGGAAGAGGATTTAAACAAATGCTCAGCGTGCCATGCCGGAACCACACTAGGGCCTGAAGCAACCCTGCGGTTTGCGGCCAGCTCACAAGAAAGCGAGTTGAAGAAAGGAGCTCAGGGGCACTGTCATTCACAAACCTGCAGAGTTATACATGACAGCTATAGTCCAAAAATATATTGAAGTAAGGCTGCCAAGAGGACTTGAAAGCGGGGCAGAATTGCAGGAAACCGATTTCAGGAGGTAGACTGGAATTGCATATAAAGCATAGGTAAAGAGGCAGAACGTCCACAATGATGCATTTGGCAAAAAAGTGCATATGCGTTTTCTCCTGAATATATTCAGGAAAAAACGTATACGCCCTTTTTAGCCAGCCAAGCAAACTTGCAAAGGAAAACTGCACTACAATGAAGTCTCACTCACCCCCGGTCAAAAGGGCCATCTGAAAAAATTGTAAAATCCAGAAAGGCAGGACAGGCCATGGAGAACTGGGAGCCTTGTTATGCTGATGGGCGGGATGTAATTGCCAACAGCCACTCTGGAGAAGTGTTTGGTGTTTCCTGAAACATCTAAAAAACAAAGCAACAGAGCCTAGGGCACTTCCACTTATGGTCCTATAGCTTAGGGAAATTAAAATCAAAAAGACACAGCCACCCAAAAGTTCGGGATGGCTCTGTTTACAAGAACCTCGTTTACGGTACAAGTTCAATATCACAGAAAATGAAAAATGGATAAAGAAGTTGTGGTACATACGTACAATGCAATATCACTCAGCAATGAAATCTATGTCATCAGGCCCATAGCAGCATAATGAGTGGATTCAGGTACGATGATTCTAACTGAAATAAGTCACACAGAAAAAGAAACATCATAATATATCACTACTACACGGAATGTAAACTTGGCTACACAGGAACTGAATTACAAAACAGAACAGGGTCTCAAATGTAGAACACCAACTTATGCTTGCTTAAGGGGAAAGGTGAGTTGGGGTGCTGCATAAAACCAGAGATTGAAATTAGCACAGATACCGTTCCATAAGTCAAATATGTAATAGACAACAGCTACTCCTTGCTCATCGAAGTGGACTCAACACCCCATATTAAACGCCTAAGAATATACCTGACTAGTAAGAATCTTAAAACCTATGGATTTATATGTCTCCGGAAGAGAATCAAACGTGTGTACAGCGGCATAAGCACAGCAGTGATAGGATTGGTGAGGTTCGGTGAGCAAATGCAGACCCTTTGAAGTCATATTGCATGGTACCCATTCCATGGGTCTCAACTCTCCAGGTTTAAGGGATTCTTCCTTCAGCTAAAACATGCATGTGGAACCCAGAGTATGATCCACCGTGTGATCGGGAAACGTGTTCAAATGTGTCTCAGTTTTCTTCCCCTGGTACTCGGGTGCAACATTCCAGACGCTTTACTAACACTCTCCCCACTTGGAGAGTCAGTGCCTTTAAACTCCTGTTTGGCCCAGTTTGCAATTTATGCGGAAAATGAACAGGAATAGGGAGAACCAATGAGAGACTAGCTGGAGGTGTCTGGACGGGCAAATTTAACTCTCATTTCCCACCTGGAAGAGGATTTAAACAAATGCTCAGCGTGCCATGCCGGAACCACACTAGGGCCTGAAGCAACCCTGCGGTTTGCGGCCAGCTCACAAGAAAGCGAGTTGAAGAAAGGAGCTCAGGGGCACTGTCATTCACAAACCTGCAGAGTTATACATGACAGCTATAGTCCAAAAATATATTGAAGTAAGGCTGCCAAGAGGACTTGAAAGCGGGGCAGAATTGCAGGAAACCGATTTCAGGAGGTAGACTGGAATTGCATATAAAGCATAGGTAAAGAGGCAGAACGTCCACAATGATGCATTTGGCAAAAAAGTGCATATGCGTTTTCTCCTGAATATATTCAGGAAAAAACGTATACGCCCTTTTTAGCCAGCCAAGCAAACTTGCAAAGGAAAACTGCACTACAATGAAGTCTCACTCACCCCCGGTCAAAAGGGCCATCTGAAAAAATTGTAAAATCCAGAAAGGCAGGACAGGCCATGGAGAACTGGGAGCCTTGTTATGCTGATGGGCGGGATGAAAATTGCCAACAGCCACTCTGGAGAAGTGTATGGTGTTTCCTGGAACATCTACAAAACAAAGCAACAGAGCCTAGGGCACTTCCACTTATGGTCCTATAGCTTAGGGAAATTAAAATCAAAAAGACACAGCCACCCCAAAGTATGGGATGGCTCTGTTTACAAGAACCTCATTTACGGTACAAGTTCAATATCACAGAAAGCGAAAAATGGATAAAGAAGTTGTGGTACTTACGTACAATGCAATATCACTCAGCAATGAAATCTATGTCATCAGGCCCGTAGCAGCATAATGAGTGGATTCAGGTACGATGACTCTGAGTGAAATAAGTCACACAGAAAAAGAAACATCATAAGATATCACTACTACACGGAATGTAAACTTGGCTACACAGCAACTGAATTAGAAAACAGAACAGGGTCTCAAATGTAGAAAACCAACTTATGCTTGCTTAAGGGGAAAGGTGAGTTGGGGTGCTGCATAAAACCAGAGATTGAAATTAGCACACATACCGTTCCATAAGCCAAATATGTAATAGACAAGAGCTACTCCTTGCTCAACGAAGTGGACTCAAACCCCATATTAAACGCCTAAGCATATATCTGACTAGAAAGAATCTTAAAACCTATGGATTTATATGTCTCCGAAAGAGAATCAAGCGTGTGTACACTGGCATAAAGGCAGCAGTGATAGGATTGGTGAGGTTCGGTGAGCAAATGCAGACCCTTTGAAGTCATATTGCATGGTACCCATTCCATGGGTCTCAACTCTCCAGGTTTAAGGGATTCTTCCTTCAGCTAAAACATGCATGTGGAACCCAGAGTATGATCCACCGTGTGATCGGGAAACGTGTTCAAATGTGTCTCAGTTTTCGTCCCCTGGTACTCGGGTGCAACATTCCAGACCCTTCAGTAACACTCTCCTCACTTGGAGTGTCAGTGCCTTTAACCTCCTGTTTGGCCCAGTTTGCAATTTCTGCGTAAGATGAACAGGAATAGGGAGAACCAATGAGAGAGTAGCTGGAGGTGTCTGGACAGGCAAATTTAACTCTCATTTCCCACAAGCAAGAGGAATTAACCAAAGGCTCAGCGTGCCGTGCCGGAACCACACTAGGGCCTGAAGCAATCCTGCCGTGTTCTGGCCAGCTCACAAGATAGCGAGTTGAAGAAAGGAGCTCAGGGGCACTGCAACTCACAAACCTGCAGAGTTAGAAATGACAGCTATCCTCCAAAAATATATTGAAGTAAGGCTGCCAAGAGGACTTGAAAGTGGGGCAGAATTTCAGGAAATCGATTTCAGGAGGTGGACTGGAAATGCATTTAAAGCATAGGAAAAGAGGCAGAACGTCCACAATGATGCACTTGGCCAAAAAGGGCGTATGCGTTTATTCCTGAATATATTCAGAAAAAAATGCATACGCCCTTTTTAGCCAACCATGCTTGCTTGCTAAGGAAATCTGCACTACAATGAAGTCTCACTTCCCCTCGGTCAAAAGGGCCATTTGAAAAAAGTGTAAAATCCAGAAAGGTAACACAGGCCATGGAGAACTGGGAGCCTTGTTATGCTGATGGGCGGGATGTAAATTGCCAACAGCCACTCTGGAGAAGTGTATGGTGTTTCCTGAAACATCTAAAAAACAAAGCAACAGAGCCTAGGGCACTTCCACTTATGGTCCTATAGCTTAGGGAAATTAAAATAAAAAAGACACAGCCACCCCAAAGTTTGGGACGGCTCTGTTTACAAGAACCTCGTTTACAGGACAAGTTCAATATCACAGAAAGCGAAAAATGGATAAAGAAGTTGTGGTACTTACGTACAATGCAATATCACTCAGCAATGAAATCTATGTCATCTGGCCCGAAGCAGCATAATGAGTGGATTCAGGTACGATGATTCTAAGTGAAATAAGTCACACAGAAAAAGAAACATCATAAGATATCACTAATACACGGAATGTAAACTTGGCTACACAGGAACTGAATTACAAAACAGAACAGGGTCTCAAATGTAGAACACCAACTTATGCTTGCTTAAGGGGAAAGGTGAGTTGGGGTGCTGCATAAAACAAGAGATTGAAATTAGCACAGATACCGTTCCATAAGTCAAATATATAATAGGCAAGAGCTACTCCTTGCTCAGCGAAGTGGACTCAACACCCCATATTAAACGCCTAAGAATATACCTGACTAGTAAGAATCTTAAAACCTATGGATTTATATGTCTCCAAAAGAGAATCAAGCGTGTGTACAGCGGCATAAACGCAGCAGTGATAGGATTGGTGATGTTCGGTGAGCAAATGCAGACCCTTTGCTGTCATATTGCATGGTACCCATTCCATCGGTCTCAACTCTGCAGGTTTAAGGGATTCTTCCTTCAGCTAAAACATGCATGTGGAACCCAGAGTATGATCCACCGTGTGATCGGGAAACGTGTTCAAATGTGTCTTAGTTTTCGCCCCCTGGTACTCGGGTGCAACATTCCAGACGCTTTCCTAACACTCTCCCCACTTGGAGAGTCAGTGCCTTTAACCTCCTGTTTGGCCCAGTTTGCAATTTCTGCGGAAAATGAACAGGAATAGGGAGAACCGATGAGAGACTAACTGGAGGTGTCTAAACGGGCAAACTTAACTCTCATGTTCCACCAGGAAGAGGAATTAACCAAAGGCTCCATGTGCCATGCCAGAACCACACTAGGGCCTGATGCAATCCTACGGTGTTGCGGCCAGAACACAAGGAAGCGAGTTGAAGAAAGGAGCTCAGGGGCACTGTAATTCACAACCTGAAGAGTTGTAAATGACAGCTATCGTCCAAAACTATATTGAAGTAAGGCTGCCAAGAGGACTTGAAAGCGGGGCAGAATTGCAGGAAACCGATTTCAGGAGGTAGACTGGAATTGCATGCAAGGCATAGGAAAAGAGGCAGAACGTCCACAATGATGCACTTGGCCAAAAAGGGCGTTCGTGTTTTTTCCTGAATATATTCAGGAAAAAACGCATACGCCCTTTTTGGCCAACCAAGCAAGCTTGCAAAGGAAATGTGCATTACAATAAAGTGTCACTGTCCCCCGGTCAAAAGGGCCATCTGAAAAAAGTGTAAAATCCAGAAAGGCAGGACAGGCCATGGAGAACTGGGAGCCTTGTTATGCTGATAGGCGGGATGTAAATTGCCAACAGCCACTCTGGAGAAGTGTATGGTGTATCCAGAAACATCTAAAAAACAAAGCAACAGAGCCTAGGGCACTTCCACTTATGGTCCTATAGCTTAGGGAAATTAAAATCAAAAAGACACAGCCACCCAAAATTTGGGCCGGCTCCGTTTACAGGAACCTCATTTACGGTACAAGTTCAATATCACAGAAAGCAAAAAATGGATAAAGAAGTTGTGGTACTTACATACAATGCAATATCACTCAGCAATGAAATCTATGTCATCAGGCCCGTAGCAGCATAATGAGTGGATTCAGGTACGATGATTCTAAGTGAAATAATTCACACAGAAAAAGAAACATCATAAGATATCACTACTACACGGAATGTAAACTTGGCTACACAGGAACTGTATTACAAAACAGAACAGGGTCTCAAATGTAGAACACCAACTTATGCTTGCTTAAGGGGAAAGGTGAGTTGGGGTGCTGCATAAAACCAGACATTGAAATTAGCACAGATACCGTTCCATAAGCCAAATATGTAATAGACAAGAGCTAGTCCTTGCTCAACGAAGTGGACTCAAGACGCCATATTTAACGCCTAAAAATATACCTGACTAGTAAGAATCTTAAAACCTATGGATTTATATGTCTCCGAAAGAGAATCAAGCATGTGTACAGTGGCATAAACACAGCAGTGATAGGATTGGTGAGGTTCGGTGAGCAAATGCAGACCCTTTGAAGTCATATTACATGGTACCCATTCCATGGGTCTCAACTATCCAGGATTAAGGGATTCTTCCTTCAGCTAAAACATGCATGTGGAACCCAGAGTATGATCCACCGTGTGATCAGGAAACATGTTCAAATGTGTCTCAGATTTCGTCGCCTGGTACTCGGCTGCAACATTCCAGAACCTTTACTAACACTCTCCCCACTTGGAGAGTCAGTGCCTTTAAATTCCTGTTTGGCCCAGTTTGCAATTTCTGCGTAGGATGAACAGGAATAGGGAGAACCAATGAGAGACTAGCTGGAGGTGTCTGGTCAGACAAATTTAACTCTCATTTCCAACCAGGAAGAGGAATTAAGCAAAGGCTCAGCGTGCCGTGCAGGAACCACACTAGGGCCTGAAGCAATCCTGCGGTGTTGCGGCCAGCTCACAAGAAAGCGAGTTGAAGAAAGGAGCTCAGGGGCACTGTAATTCACAAACCTGCAGAGTTATAAATGACAGCTATTGTCCAAAAATATATTGAAGTAAGGGTGCAAAGAGGACTTGAAAGTGGGGCAGAATTGCAGGAAAACGATTTCAGGAGGGAGACTGGAATTGCATGTAAAGCATAGGAAAAGAGGCAGAAGGTCCACAATGATGCACTTGGCTAAAAAGGGCGTATGTGTTTTTCCCTGAATATATTCACGAAAAAACGCATACGCCCTTTTTGGCCAGCCAAGCAAGCTTGCAAAGGAAATCTGCACTACAATGAAGTCTCACTTCCCCCCGTCAAAAGGGCCATCTGAAAAAACTGTAAAATCCAGAAAGGCAGGACAGGCCATGGAGAACTGGGAGCCTTGTTATGCTGATGGGCGGGATGTAAATTGCCAACAGCCACTCTGGAGAAGTGTATGGTGTTTCCTGAAACATCTAAAAAACAAAGCAACAGAGCCTAGGGCACTTCCACTTATGGTCCTATCGCATAGGGAAATTAAAATCGAAAAGACACAGCCACCCCAAAGTTTGGGAGAGCTCTGCTTACAAGAACCTCGTTTACGGTACAAGTTCAATATCGCAGAAAGCGAAAAATGGATAAAGAAGTTGTGGTACTTACGTACAATGCAATATCACTCAGCAATGAAATCTATGTCATGGGGCCCGTAGCAGCATAATGAGTGGATTCAGGTTGATGATTCTCAGTGAAATAAGTCACACAGAAAAAGAAACATCATAAGATATCACTACTACACCGAATATAAACTTGGCTACACAGGAACTGAATTACAAAACAGAACAGGGTCTCAAATGTAGAAAATCAACTTATGCTTGCTTAAGGGGAAAGGTGAGTTGGGGTGCTGCATAAAACCAGAGATTGAAATTGGCACAGATACCGTTCCATAAGCCAAATATGTAATAGACCAGAGGTACTCCTTCCTCAACTAAGTGGACTCAAGACGCCATATTAGTGCCTAAGAATATACCTGACTAGTAAGAATCTTAAAACCTATGGATTTATATGTCTCCGAAAGAGAATCAAGCGTGTGTACCGCGGCATAAGTGCAGCAGTGACAGGATTGGTGAGGTTCGGTGAGCAAATGCAGACCCTTTGAAGTCATATTGCATGGTTCCCATTCCATGGGTCTCAACTCTCCAGGTTTAAGGGATTCTTCCTTCAGCTAAAACATGCCTGTGGAACCCAGAGAATGATCCACCGTGTGATCGGTAAACGTGTTCAAATGTGTCTCAGTTTTCTTCCCCTGTTACTCGGGTGCAACATTCCAGACGCTTCACTAACACTCTCCCCACTTGGAGAGTCAGTGCCTTTAACCTCCTGTTTGGCCCAGTTTGCAATTTCTGCGGAAAATGAACAGGAATAGGGAGAACCAATGAGAGACTAGCTGGAGGTGCCTGGACGGGCAAATTTAACTCTCATTTCCCACCAGGAAGAGGAATTAACCAAAGGCTCAGCGTGCCATGCCGGAACCACACTAGGGCCTGAAGCAATCTTGCGGTGTGCGGCCAGCTCACAAGAAAGCAAGTTGAAGAAAGGAGCTCAGGGGCACTGTAATTCACAAACCTGCAGAGTTATAAATGACAGCTATCGTCCAAAACTATATTGAAGTAAGGCTGCCAAGAGGACTTGAAAGCGGGGCAGAATTGCAGGAAACCGATCTCAGAAGGTAGACTGGAATTGCATGTAAAGCACAAGAAAAGAGGCAGAACGTCCACAATGATGCACTTGTCCAAAAAGGGTGTATGCGATTTTCCAGAATATATTCAGGAAAAAACACATACGCTCTTTTCGGCCAAGCACACAAGCTTGCAAATATTATCTGCACTACAATGAAGTCTCACTTCCCCTCGGTCAAAAAGGCCATCTGAAAAAAGTGTAAAATCCAGAAAGGCAGGACAGGCCATGGAGAACTGGGAGCCTTGTTATGCTGATGGGCGGGATGTAAATTGCCAACAGCCACTCTGGAGAAGTGTATGGTGTTTCCTGAAATATATACAAAACAAACCATGCGGGCCTAGGGCACTTCCACTTATGGTCCTATAGCTAAGGGAAATTAAAATCAAAAAGACACAGCCACCCCAAAGTTTGGGACGGCTCTGTTTACAAGAACCTCGTTTACGGTACAAGTTCAATATCACAGAAAGCGAAAAATGGATAAAGAAGTTGTGGTACTTACGTACAATGCAATATCACTCAGCAATGAAATCTATGTCATCTGGCCCGAAGCAGCATAATGAGTGGATTCAGGTACGATGATTCTAAGTGAAATAAGTCACACAGAAAAAGAAACATCATAAGATATCACTAATACAAGGAATGTAAACTTGGCTACACAGGAACTGAATTACAAAACAGAACAGGGTCTCAAATGTAGAAAAGCAACTTATGCTTGCTTCAGGGGAAAGGTGAGTTGGGGTGCTGCATAAAAACAGAGATTGAAATTAGCACAGATACCGTTCCATAAGCCAAATATGTAATAGACAAGAGCTACTCCTTGCTCAACGAAGTGGACTCAAGACGCCATATTTAACGCCTAAGAATATACCTGACTAGTAAGAATCTTAAAACCTATGGATTTATATGTCTCCGAAAGAGAATCAAGCGTGTGTACAGTGGCATAAACACAGCAGTGATAGGATTGGTGAGGTTCGGTGAGCAAATGCAGACCCTTTGAAGTCATATTGCATGGTACCCATTCCATGGGTCTCAACTCTCCAGGTTTAAGGGATTCTTCTTTCAGCTAAAACATGCATGTGGAACCCAGAGTATGATCCACCGTGTGATCGGGAAACGTGTTCAAATGTGTCTCAATTTTCGTCCCCTGGTACTCGGGTGCAACATTCCAGACGCTTTACTAACACTCTCCCCACTTGTAGAGTCAGTGCCTTTAACCTCCTGTTTGGCCCAGTTTGCAATTTCTGCGGAAAATGAACAAGAATAGGGAGAACCCATGAGAGACTAGCTGGAGGTGTCTGGACGGGCAAATTTAACTCTCATTTCTCACCAGGAAGAGGAATTAACCAAAGGCTCAGAGTGCCATGCCGGAACAACACTAGGGCCTGAAGCAATCCTGCGGTGTTGCGGCCAGCTCACAAGAAAGCGAGTTGAAGAAAGGAGCTCAGGGGTACTGAAATTCACAAACCTGCAGAGTTATAAATGAGAGCTATCGTCCAAAAATATATTGAAGTAAGGTTGCCAAGAGGACTTGAAAACGGGGCAGAATTGCAGGAAACCGATTTCAGGAGGTAGACTGGAATTGCATGTAAAGCATAGGAAAAGAGGCAGAATGTCCACAATGATACACTTGGCCAAAAAGGGCGTATGCATTTTTTCCTGAATATATCCAGGAAAAAACGCATACGCCCTTTTTGGCCAACCAAGCAAGCTTGCAAAGGAAATCTGCACTACAATGAAGTCTCACTGCCCCCCGGTCAAAAGGGCCATCTGAAAAAAGTGTAAAATCCAGAAAGGCAGGACAGGCCATGGAGAACTGGGAGCCTTGTTATGCTGATGGGCGGGATGTAAATTGCCAACAGCCACTCTGGAGAAGTGTATAGTGTTTCCTGAAACATCTAAAGAACAAAGCAACAGAGCCTAGGGCACTTCCACTTATGGTCCTATAGCTTAGGGAAATTAAAATCAAAAAGACACAGCCACCCAAAATTTGGGCCGGCTCTGTTTACAAGAACCTCGTTTACGGTACAAGTTCAATATCACAGAAAGTGAAAAATGGATAAAGAAGTTGTGGTACTTACATACAGTGCAATATCTCTCAGCAATGAAATCTACGTCATCAGGCCCGTAGCAGCATAATGAGTGGATTTAGGTACGATGATTCTAAGTGAAATAAGTCACACAGAAAAAGAAACATCATAAGATATCACTAATACACAGCATGTAAACTTGGCTACACAGGAACTGAATTACAAAACAGAACAGGGTCTCCAATGTAGAACACCAACTTATGCTTGCTTAAGGGGAAAGGTGAGTTGGAGTGCTGCATAAAACCAGAGATTGAAATTAGCACAGATACCGTTCCATAAGCCAAATATGTAATAGACAAGAGCTACTCATTGCTCAACGAAGTGGACTCAACACCCCATATTAAACGCCTAAGAATATACCTGACTAGTAAAAATCTTAAAACCTGTGGATTGATATGTCTCCGAAGGAGAATCAAGCGTGTGTACAGCGGCATAAACGCAGCAGTGATAGGATTGGTGAGGTTCGGTGAGCAAATGCACACCCTTTGAAGTCATATTGCATGGCACCCATTCCATGGGTCTCAACTCTCCAGGTTTAAGGGATTCTTCTTTCAGATAAAACATGCATGTGGAACCCAGAGTATGATCCACCATGTGATCGGGAAACGTGTTCAAATGTGTCTCAGTTTTCGTCCCCTGGAACTCGGGTGCAACATTCCAGACGCTTTACTAACACTCTCCCCACTTGGAGAGTCAGTGCCTTTAACCTCCTTTGGCCCAGTTTGCAATTCCTGCGTAAGATGAACAGGAATAGGGAGAACCAATGAGAGACTAGCTGGAGGTGTCTGGATGGGCAAATTTAACTCTCATTTCCCACCAGGAAGAGGAATTAACCAAAGGCTCAGCATGCCGTGCCAGAACCACACTAGGGCCTGAAGCAATCCTGCGGTGTTGCGGCCAGCGCACAAGAAACCGAGTTGAAGAAAGGAGCTCAGGGACACTGTAATTCACAAACCTGCAGAGTTATAAATGACAGCTATCGTCCAAAAATATATTGAAGTGAGGCTGCCAAGAGGACTTGAAACCGGGGCAGAATTGCAGGAAACTGATTTCAGGAGGTAGACTGGAATTGAATGTAAAGCACAGGAAAGGAGGCAGAACGTCCACAATGATGCACTTGGCCAAAAAGGGCATATGCGTTTTTTCCTGAATATATTCAGGAAAAAACGCATATGCCCTTTTTGGCCAACCAAGCAAGCTTGCAAAGGAAATCTGCACTACAATGAAGTCTCACTGCCCACCCGTCAAAACGGCCATCTGATAAAAGTGTAAAATCCAGAAAGGCAGGACAGGCCATGGAGAACAGGGAGCCTTGTTATGCTGATGGGCGGGATGTAAATTGCCAACAGCCACTCTGGAGAAGTGTATGGTGTTTCCTGAAACATCCAAAAAACAAAGCAACAGAGCCTAGGGCACTTCCACTTATGGTCCTATAGCTTAGCGAAATTAAAATCAAAAAGACACAGCCACCCCAAAGTTTGGGACGGATCTGTTTACAAGAACCTCGTTTACGGTACAAGTTCAATATCACAGAAAGCGAAAAATGGATAACGAAGTTGTGGTACTTACGTACAATGCAATATCACTCAGCAATGAAATCTATGTCATCAGGCCCGTAGCAGCATAATGAGTGGATTCAGGTACGATGATTCTAAGTGAAATAAGTCACACAGAAAAAGAAACATCATAAGATATCACTAATACACGGAATGGAAACTTGGCTACACAGGAACTGAATTACAAAACAGAACAGGGTCTCAAATGTCGAAAACCAACTTATGCTTGCTTAAGGGGAAGGGTGAGTTGTGGTGCTGCATAAAACCAGAGGTTGAAATTAGCACAGATACCGTTCCATTAGCCAAATATGTAATAGACAAGAGCTACTCCTTGCTCAACGAAGTGGATTCAACACCACATATTAAACGCCTAAGAATATACCTGACTAGTAAGAATCTTAAAACCTATGGATTTCTATGTCTCCGAAAAAGAATCAAGCACCTGTACAGCCGCATAAACGCAGCAGTGATAGGATTGGTGAGGTTCGGTGAGCAAATGCAGACCCTTTGAAGTCATATTGCATGGTACCCATTCCATGGGTCTCAACTCTCCAGGTTTAAGGGATTCTTCCTTCAGCTGAAACATGCATGTGGAACCCAGAGTATGATCCACCGTGTGATCGGGAAACGTGTTCAAATGTGTCTCAGTTTTCGTCCCCTGGTACTCAGGCGCAACATTCCTGACGCTTTACTAACACTCTCCCCACTTGGAGAGTCAGTGCCTTTAAGCTCCTGTTTGGCCCAGTTTGCAATTTCTGGGTAAGATGAACAGGAATAGGGAGAACCAATGAGAGACTAGCTGGAGGTGTCTGGACGGGAAATTTAACTCTCATTTCCCACCAGGAAGAGGAATTAACCAAAGGCTCAGCGTGCCATGCCGGAACCACACTAGGGCCTGAAGCAATCCTGCGGTGTTGCGGCCAGCTCACAAGAAAGTGAGTTGAAGAAAGGAGCTCAGGGGCACTGTCATTCACAAACCTGCAGAGTTATAAATGACAGCTATCGTCCAAAAATATATTGAAGTAAGGCTGCCAAGAGGACGTGAATGTGGGGCAGAATTGCAGGAAACCGATTTCAGGAGGTAGACTGGAATTGCATGTAAAGCATAGGAAAAGAGGCAGAACGTCCACAATGATGCACTTGGTCAAAAAGGGCGTATGCGTTTTTTCCTGAATATATTCAGGAAAAAACGCATACGCCCTTTTTGGCCAACCAAGCAAGCTTGCCAAGGAAATCTGCACTACAATGAAGTCTCACTGCCCCCTGGTCAAAAGGGCCATCTGAAAAAAGTGTAAAATCCAGAAAGGCAGGACAGCACATGGAGAACTGGAAGCCTTGTTATGCTGATGGGCGGGATGTAAATTGCCAACAGCCACTCTGGAGAAGTGGATGGTGTTTCCTGAAACATCTAAAAAACAAAGCAACAGAGCCTAGGGCACTTCCACTTATGGTCCTATAGCTTAGGGAAATTAAAATAAAAAAGACACAGCCACCCTAAATTTTGGGACGGCTCTGTTTACAAGAACCTCGTTTACGGTACAAGTTCAGTATCACAGATAGTGAAAAATGGATAAAGAAGTTGTGGTACTTACGTACAATGCAATATCACTCAGCAATGAAATCTATGTCATCAGGCCCGTAGCAGCATAATGAGTGGATTCAGGTACGATGATTCTAAGTGAAATAAGTCACACAGAAAAAGAAACACCATAAGATATCACTACTACACGGAATGTAAACTTGGCTATAGAGAACTGAATTACAAAGCAGAACAGGGTCTCAAATGAAGAAAACCAACTTATGCTTGCTTAAGGGGAAAGGTGAGTTGGGGTGCTGCATAAAACCAGAGATTGAAATTAGCACAGATACCGTTCCATAAGCCAAATATGTAATAGACAAGAGCTACTCATTGCTCAACGAAGAGGACACAACACCCCATATTAAATGCCTAAGAATATACCTGACTAGTTAGAATCTTAAAACCTATGGATTTATATGTCTCCGAAAGAGAATCAAGCGTGTGTACAGCGGCATAAGCGCAGCAGTGATAGGATTGGTGAGGTTTGGTGAGCAAATGCAGACCCTTTGAAGTCATATTGCATGGTACCCATTCCATGGGTCTCAACTCTCCAGGTTTAAGGGATTCTTCCTTCAGCTAAAGCATGCATGTTGAACCCAGAGTATGATCCACCGTGTGATCGGGTAACGTGTTCAAATGTGTCTCAGTTTTCGTCCCCTGGTACTTGGGTGCAACATTCCAGACGCTTTACTAACACTCTCCCCACTTGGAGAGTCAGTGCCTTTAACCTCCTGTTTGGCCCAGTTTGCAATTTCTGCGGAAAATGAACAGGAATAGGGAGAACCAATGAGAGACTAGCAGGAGGTGTCTGGATGGGCAAATTTAACTCTCATTTCCCACCAGGAAGAGGAATTAACCAAAGGCTCAGCGTGCCGTGCCGGAACCACACTAGGTCCTGAAGCAATCCTGCGGTGTTGCGGCCAGCTCACAAGAAAGCGAGTTGAAGAAAGGAGCTCAGGGGCACTGTCATTCACAAACCTGCAGAGTTATAAATGACAGCTATCGTCCAAAAATATATTGAAGTAAGGCTGCCAAGAGGACTTGAAAGCGGGGCAGAATTGCAGGAAACCGATTTCAGGAGGTAGACTGGAATTGGATGTAAAGCATAGGAAAAGAGGCAGAACGTCCACAATGATGCACTTGGCCAAAAAGGGCGTATGCGTTTTTTCCTGAATATATTCAGGAAAAAACACATACGCCATTTTTGGCCAACCAAGCAAGCTTGCAAAGGAAATCTGCACTACAATGAAGTCTCACTGCCCCCCGGTCAAAAGGGCCATCTGAAAAATGTGTAAAATCCAGAAAGGCAGGACAGGCCATGGAGAACTGGGAGCCTTGTTATGCTGATGGGCGGGATGTAAATTGCCAACAGCCACTCTGGACAAATGTGAGGTGTTTCCTGAAACATCAAAAAACAAAGCAACAGAGCCTAGGGCACTTCCACTTAAGGCCTATAGCTTAGGGAAATTAAAATCAAAAAGACTTAGCCACCCCAAAGTTTGGGACGGCTCTGTTTACAAGAACCTCGTTTACGGTACAAGTTCAATATCGCAGAAAGCGAAAAATGGATAAAGAATTTGTGGTACTTACGTACAATGCAATATCACTCAGCAATGAAATCTATGTCATCAGGCCCGTAGCATCATAATGAGTGGATTCAGGTATGATGATTCTAAGTGAAATAAGTCACACAGAAAAAGAAACATCATAAGATATCACTACTACACGGAATGTAAACTTGGCTACACAGGAACTGAATTACAAAACATAACAGGGTCTCAAACGTAGAAAACCAACTTATGCTTGCTTAAGGGGAAAGGTGAGTTGGGGTGCTGCATAAAACCAGAGATTGAAATTAGCATAGATACCGTTCCATAAGCCAAATATGTAATAGACAAGAGCTACTCCTTGCTCAACGAAGTGGACTCAAGACCCCATATTAAACCCCTAAGAATATACCTGCCTAGTAAGAATCTTAAAACCTATGGATTTATATGTCTCCGAAAGAGAATCAAGCGTGTGTACAGCGGCATAAACGCAGCAGTGATAGGATTGGTGAGGTTCGGTGAACAAATGCAGACCCTTTGAAGTCATATTGCATGGGACCCATTCCATGGGTCTCAACTCTCCAGGTTTAAGGGATTCTTCCTTCAGCTAAAACATGCAGGTGGAACCCATAGTATGATCCACCGTGTGATCGGGAAACGTGTTCAAATGTGTCTCAGATTTCGTCCCCTGGTACTCGGGTGCAACATTCCAGACGCTTTACTAACACTCTCCCCCCTTGGAGAGTCAGTGTCTTTAACCTCCTGTTTGGCCCAGTTTGCAATTTCTGTGGAAAATGAACAGGAATAGGGAGAACCCATGAGAGACTAACAGGAGGTGTCTGGACGGGCAAACTTAACTCTCATGTCCCACCAGGAAGAGGAATTAACCAAAGGCTCCGTGTGCCATGCCAGAACCACACTAGGGCCTGATGCAATCCTACAGTGTTGCGGCCAGCTAACAAGGAAGCGAGTTGAAGAAAGGAGCTCAGGGGCACTGTAATTCACAACCTGAAGAGTTATAAATGACAGCTATCGTCCAAAATTATATTGAAGTAAGGCTGCCAAGAGGCCTTGAAAGCGGGGCAGAATTGCAGGAAACCGATTTCAGGAGGTAGACAGGAATTGAATGTAAAGCACAGGAAAGGAGGCAGAACGTCCACAATGATGCACTTGGCCAAAAAGGGCGTATGCGTTTTTTCCTGAATATATTCAGGAAAAAACGCATAAGCACTTTTTGGCCAACCAAGCAAGCTTGCCAAGGTAATCTGCACTACAATGAAGTCTCACTGCCCCCCAGTCAAAAGGGCCATCTGAAAAAAGTGTAAAATCCAGAAAGGCAGGACAGGCCATGGAGAACTGGGAGCCTTGTTATGCTGATGGGCGGGATGTAAATTGCCAACAGCCACTCTGGAGAAGTGTATGGTGTTTCCTGAAACATCTAAAAAACAAAGCAACAGAGCCTAGGGCACTTCCACTTATGGTCCTATAGCTTAGGGAAATTAAAATCAAAAAGACACAGCCACCCCAAAGTTTGGGATGGCTCTGTTTACAAGAACCTCATTTACGGTACAAGTTCAATATCACAGAAAGCAAAAAATGGATAAAGAATTTGTGGTACTTACGTACTATGCAATATCACTCAGCAATGAAATCTATGTCATCAGGCCCGTAGAAGAATAATGAGTGGATTCAGGTACGATGATTCTAAGTGAAATAATTCACACAGAAAAAGAAACATCATAAGATATCACTAATACACGGAATGTAAACTTGGCTACACAGGAACTGAATTACAAAACAGAACAGGGTCTCAAATGTAGAAAACCAACTTATGCTTGCTTAAGGGGAAAGGTGAGTTGGGGTGCTGCATAAAACCAGAGATTGAAATTAGCACAGATACCGTTCCATAAGCCAAATATGTAATAGGCAAGAGCTACTCCTTGCTCAATGAAGTGGACTTAACACCCCATATTAAACGCCTTAGAATATACCTGACTAGTAAGAATCTTAAAACCTATGGATTTATATGTCTCCGAAAGAGAATCAAGCATGTGTACAGTGGCATAAACGCAGCAGTGATAGGATTGGTGAGGTACGGTGAACAAATGCCGACCCTTTGAAGTCATATTGCATGGTACCCATTCCATGGGTCTCAACTCTCCAGGTTTAAGGGATTCTTTCTTCAGCTAAAACATGCATGTGGAACACAGAGTATGATAAACCATGTAATCGGGAAACGTGTTCAAATGTGTCTCAGTTTTCGTCCCCTGGTACTCGGGTGCAACATTCCAGACGCTTTACTAACACTCTCCCCACTTGGAGAGTCACTGCCTTTAACCTCCTCTTTGGCCCAGTTTGCAATTTCTGTGGAAAATGAACAGGAATAGGGAGAACCAATGAGAGACTAGCTGGAGGTGTCTGGACGGGCAAATTTAACTCTCATTTCCCACCAGGAAGAGGAATTAACCAAAGGCTCAGCGTGCCATGCCGGAATCACACTAGGGCCTGAAGCAATCCTGCGGTGTTGCGGCCAGCTCACAAGAAAGCGAGTTGAAGAAAGGAGCTCAGGGGCACTGAAATTCACAAACCTGCAGAGTTATAAATGAGAGCTATCGTCCAAAAATATATTGAAGTAAGTTTGCCAAGAGGACTTGAAAACGGGGCAGAATTCCAGGAAACCGATTTCAGGAGGTAGACAGGAATTGCATGTAAAGCATAGGAAAAGAGGCAGAATGTCCACAATGATACACTTGGCCAAAAAGGGCGTATGCATTTTTTCCTGAATATATTCAGGAAAAAACGCATACGCCCTTTTTGGCCAACCAAGCAAGCTTGCAAAGGAAATCTGCAATACAATGAAGTCTCACTGCCCCACGGTCAAAAGGGCCATCTGAAAAAATTGGAAAATCCAGAAAGGCAGGACAGGCCATGGAGAACTGGGAGCCTTGTTATGCTGATGGGTGGGATGTAAATTGCCAACAGCCACTCTGGAGAAGTGTATGGTGTTTCCTTATATATCTAAAGAACAAAACAACAGAGCCTAGGGCACTTCCACTTATGGTCCTATAGCTTAGGGAAATTAAAATCAAAAAGACACAGCCACCCAAAATTTGGGCCGGCTCCGTTTACAAGAACCTCGTTTACGGTACAAGTTCAATATCACAGAAAGCAAAAAATGGATAAAGAAGTTGTGGTACTTACGTGCAATGCAATATCACTCAGCAATGAAATCTATGTCATCAGGCCCGTAGCAGCATAATGAGTGGATTCAGGTACGATGAT
This sequence comes from Orcinus orca, assembly GCF_937001465.1. Taxonomy (NCBI): domain Eukaryota; kingdom Metazoa; phylum Chordata; class Mammalia; order Artiodactyla; family Delphinidae; genus Orcinus; species Orcinus orca. The sequence continues at coordinate 62,876,945 of NC_064562.1, read as the reverse complement.
TCTAAGTGAAATAAGTCACACAGAAAAAGAAACATCATAAGATATCACTAATAAACGGAATGTAAACTTGGCTACACAGGAACTGAATTACAAAACAGAACAGGGTCTCAAATGTAGAAAACCAACATACGCTTGCTTAAGGGGAAAGGTGAGTTGGGGTGCTGCATAAAACCAGAGATTGAAATTAGCACAGATACCGTTCCATAAGCCAAATATGTAATAGACAAGAGCTACTCTTTGCTCAACGAAGTGGACTCAACACCCCATATTAAGCGCCTAAGATTATACCTGACTAGTAAGAATCTTAAAACCTATGGATTTATATGTCTCAGAAAGAGAATCAAGCGTGTGTACAGCGGCATAAACGCAGCAGTGATAGGACTGGTGAGTTTCGGTGAGCAAATGCAGACCCTTTGAAGTCATATTGCATGGTACCCATTCCATGGGTCTCAACTCTCCAGGTTTAAGGGATTCTTCCTTCAGCTAAAACATGCATGTGGAACCCAGAGTATGATCCACCGTGTGATCGGGAAATGTGTTCAAATGTGTCTCTGTTTTCGTCCCCTGGTACTCGGGTGCAACATTCCATACACTTTACTAACACTCTCCCCACTCGGAGAGTCAGTGACTTTAACCTCCTGTTTGGCCCAGTTTGCAATTTCTGCGGAAAATGAACAGGAATAGGGAGAACCAATGAGAGACTAGCAGGAGATGTCTGGACGTGCAAATTTAACTCTCATTTCCCACCAGGAAGAGGAATTAACCAAAGGCTCAGCGTGCCATGCCGGAACCACACTAGGTCCTGAAGCAATCCTGCGGTGTGGCAGCCAGCTCACAAGAAAGCGAGTTGAAGAAAGGAGCTCAGGGGAATTGTAATTCACAAACCTTCAGAGTTATAAATGACAACTATCGTCCAAAAATATATTAAAGTAAGGCTGCCAAGAGGACTTGAAAGTGGGGCAGAAATGCAGGATACTGATTTCAGGAGGTAGACTGGAATTGCATGTAAAGCATAGGAAAAGAGGCAGAACGTCCACAATGATGCACTGGGCTAAAAAGTGCGTATGCATTTTTTCCTGAATATATTCAGGAAAAAACGCATACGCCCTTTTTGGCCAACCAAGCAAGCTTGCAAAGGAAATCTGCACTACAATGAAGTCTCACTGACCCCCAGTCAAAAGGGCCATCTGAAAAAAGTGTAAAATACAGAAAGGCAGGACAGGCCATGGAGAACTGGGAGCCTTGTTATGCTGATGGGCGGGATGTAAATTGCCAACAGCCACTCTGGAGAAGTGTATGGTGTTTCCTTAAACAACTAAAAAACAAAGCAACAGAGCCTAGGGCACTTCCACTTATGGTCCTATAGATTAGGGAAATTAAAATCAAAAAGACACAGCCACCCCAAAGTTTGGGACGGCTCTGTTTACAAGAACCTCGTTTACGGTACAAGTTCAATATCACAGAAAGCAAAAAATGGATAAAGAAGTTGTGGTACTTACGTACAATGCAATATCACTCAGCAATGAAATCTATGTCATCAGGCCCGTAGCAGCATAATGAGTGGATTCAGGTACGATGATTCTAAGTGAAATAAGTCACACAGAAAAAGAATCATCAAAAGATATCACTACTACACGGAATGTAAACTTGGCTATAGAGAACTGAATTACAAAGCAGAACAGGTTCTCAAATGAAGAAAACCAACTTATGCTTGCTTAAGGGGAAAGGTGAGTTGGGGTGCTGCATAAAACCAGAGATTGAAATTAGCACAGATACCGTTCCATAAGCCAAATATGTAATAGACAAAAGCTACTCATTGCTCAACGAAGAGGACACAACACCCCATATTAAATGCCTAAGAATATACCTGACTAGTAAGAATCTTAAAACCTATGGATTTATATGTCTCCGAAAGAGAATCAAGCGTGTGTACAGCAGCATAAGCACAGCAGTGATAGGATTGGTGAGGTTTGGTGAGCAAATGCAGACCCTTTGAAGTCATATTGCATGGTACCCATTCCATGGGTCTCAACTCTCCAGGTTTAAGGGATTCTTCCTTCAGCTAAAACATGCATGTGGTACCCAGAGTATGATCACCGTGTGATCGGGAAACGTGTTCAAATGTGTCTCAGTTTTCGTCCCCTGATACTTGGGTGCAACATTCCAGACGCTTCACTAACACTCTCCCCATTTGGAAAGTCAGTGCCTTTAACTTCCTGTTTGGCCCAGTTTGCAATTTCTGTGGAAAATGAACAGGAATAGGGAGAACCAATGAGAGACTAGCTGGAGGTGTCTGGATGGGCAAATTTAACTCTCATTTCCCACTAGGAAGAGGAATTAACCAAAGGCTCAGCGTGCCATGCCGGAACCAGATTAGGGACTGAAGCAATCCTGCGGTGTTGCGGCCAGCTCACAAGAAAGCGAGTTGAAGAAAGGAGCTCAGGGGCACTGTCATTCACAAACCTGCAGAGTTATAAATGACAGCTATCGTCCAAAAATATATTGAAGTAAGGCTGCCAAGAGGACTTGAAAGCGGGGCAGAATTGCAGGAAACCGATTTCAGGAGGTAGACTGGAATTGCATGTAAAGCATAGGAAAAGAGGCAGAACGTCCACAATGATGCACTTGGCCAAAAAGGGCGTATGTGTTTTTTCCTGAATATATTCAGGAAAAAACGCATACGCCCATTTTGGCCAACCAAGCAAGCATGCAAAGGAAATCTGCACTACAATGAAGTCTCACTGCCCCCCCGGTCAAAACGGCCATCTGAAAAAAGTGTAAAATCCAGAAAGGCAGGAGAGGCCATGGAGAACAGGGAGCCTTGTTATGCTGATGGGCGGGATGTAAGTTGCCAACAGCCACTCTGGAGAAGTGTATGGTGTTCCCTGAAACATCCAAAAAATCAAAGCAACAGAGCCTAGGGCACTTCCACTCATGGTCCTATAGCTTAGGGAAATTAAAATCAAAAAGACACAGCCACCCCAAAGTTTGGGATGGCTCTGTTTACAAGAACCTCGTTTACGGTACAAGTTCAATATCGCAGAAAGCGAAAAATGGATAAAGAAGTTGTGGTACTTACGTACAATGCAATATCACTCAGCAATGAAATCTATGTCATCAGGCCCGTAGCAGCATAATGAGTGGATTCAGGTACGATGATTCTAAGTGAAATAAGTCACACAGAAAAAGAAACATCATAAGATATCACTAATACACGGAATGGAAACTTGGCTACACAGGAACTGAATTACAAAACAGAACAGGGTCTCAAATGTCGAAAACCAACTTATGCTTGCTTAAGGGGAAAGGTGAGTTGGGGTGCTGCCTAAAACCAGAGATTGAAATTAGCACAGATACCGTTCCATAAGCCAAATATGTAATAGACAAGAGCTACTCCTTGCTAAATGAAGAGGACACAAACCCATATTAAACGCCTAAGAATATACCTGACTAGTAAGAATCTTAAAACCTATGGATTTATATGTCTCCGAAAGAGAATCAAGCGTGTGTACAGCGGCATAAGCGCAGCAGTGATAGGATTGGTGAGCTTCGGTGAGCAAATGCAGACCCTTTGAAGTCATATTGCATGGTACCCATTCCATGGGTCTCAACTCTCCAGGTTTAAGGGATTCTTCCTTCAGCTAAAACATACATGTGGAACCCAGAGTATGATCCACCGTGTGATCGGGAAACGTGTTCAAATGTGTCTCAGTTTTCGTCCCCTGGTACTCGGGTGCAATATTCCAGACGCTTTACTAACACTCTCCCCAATTGGAGAGTCAGTGCCTTTAACCTCCTGTTTAGCCCAGTTTGCAATTTCTGCGGAAAATGAACAGGAATAGGAGGAACCAATGAGAGACTAGCTGGAGGTGTCTGGACGGGCAAATTTAACTCTCATTTCCCACCAGGAAGAGGAATTAACCAAAGGCTCAGCGTGCCATGCCGGAACCACTCTAGGGCCTGAAGCAGTCTTGCGGTGTTGCGGCCAGCTCACAAGAAAGCGAGTTGAAGAAAGGAGCTCAGGGGCACTGTAATTCACAAACCTGCAGAGTTATAAATGACAGCTATCGTCCAAAAATATATTGAAGTAAGGCTGCCAAGAGGACTTGAAAACGGGGCAGAATTGCAGGAAACCGATTTCAGGAGGTAGACTGGAATGGCATGTAAAGCATAGGAAGAGAGGCAGAACGTCCACAATGATGCACTTGGCCAAAATGGGCGTATGCGTTTTTTCCTGAATATATTCAGGAAAAAACTCATACGCCCTTTTTGGCCAACCAAGCAAGCTTGCAAAGGAAATCTGGACTACAATGAAGTCTCACTGCCCCCAGCTCAAAAGGGGCATCTGAAAAAAGTGTAAAATCCAGAAAGGCAGGACAGGCCATGGAGAACTGGGAGCCTTGTTATGCTGATGGGCAGGATGTAAATTGCCAACAACCACTCTGGAGAAGTGTATGGTGTTTCCTGAAACATCCAAAAAACAAAGCAACAGAGCCTAGGGCACTTCCACTTATGGTCCTATAGCTTAGGGAAATTAAAATAAAAAAGACACAGCCACCCCAAAGTTTGGGCCAGCTCTGTTTTCAACAACCTCGTTTACGGTACACGTTCAATATCGCAGAAAGCGAAAAATGGATAAAGAAGTTTTGGTACTTACGTACAATGCAATATCACTCAGCAATGAAATCTATGTCATCAGGCCCATAGCAGCATAATGAGTGGATTCAGGTACGATGATTCTAAGTGAAATAAGTCACACAGAAAAAGAAACATCATAAGATATCAATACTACATGGAATGTAAACTTGGCTACACTGGAACTGAATTACAAAACAGAACAGGGTCTCAAATGTAGAAAACCAACTTATGCTTGCTTAAGGGGAAAGGTGAGTTGGGGTGCTGCATAAAACCAGAGATTGAAATTAACACAGATACCATTCCATAAGCCATATATGTAATGACAAGAGCTACTCCTTGCTCAACGAAGTGGACTCAACACCCCATATTAAACGCCTAAGAATACACCTGACTAGTAAGAATCTTACAACCTATGGATTTCTATGTCTCCGAAAGAGAATCAAGCGTGTGTACAGTGACATAAACGCAACAGTGCTAGGATTGGTGAGGTTCGGTGAGCAAATGCAGACCCTTTGAAGTCACATTGCATGGTACCCATTCCATGGGTCTCAACTCTCCAGGTTTAAGGGATTCTTCCTTCAGCTAAAACATGCATTTGGACCCCAGAGTATGATCCACCGTATGATCAGGAAACGTGTTCAAATGTGTCTCACTTTTCGTCCCCTGGTACTCGGGTGCAACATTCCAGACGCTTTACTAACACTCTCCCCACTTGGAGAGTCAGTGCCTTTAACCTCCTGTTTGGCCCAGTTTGCAATTTCTGCGGAAGATGGACAGGAATAGGGAGAACCAATGAGAGACTAGCTGGAGGTGTCTGGACGGGCAAATTTAACTCTCATTTCCCACCAGGAAGAGGAATTAACCAAAGGCTCAGCGTGCCATGCCGGAACCACACTAGGGTGTGAAGCAATCCTGCGGTGTTACGTCCTGCTCACAAGAAAGCGAGTTAAAGAAAGGAGCTCAGGGGCACTGTAATTCACAAACCTGCGGAGTTATAAATGACAGCTATCATCCAAAATTATACTGAAGGAAGGCTGCGAAGAGGACTTGAATGCGGGGCAGTATTGCTGGAAACCGACTACAGAAGGTACACGGGAGTCACTCTTAAAGCATAGGAAAAGAGACAGAACTTTGAAAATAATGCACTTGACAAAAAGGGCATATGTGTTTTATCCAGAGCTCTCATAACTGAGGGGAGGAGATTCCCAGCAGGATCCAACTGCCACCTGAGGGCTCACATTGCCAAGGCAACATGAGCAAGCCAGGCAGCAGTTACCTCACAGCAGAGGTCCCACCTCACAGAAGGGTGAGAAACCCAGCCAACATCAGACTCTCACCAGAGGGCCCACATCACCAAGGGGATGGGAACCAGGCAGGAGTGTCTTCACACCAGTGGGGTCACATCATCAAAAGGTGAGGTACTCAGCACATGTGTCCTCAAACCAGAGGACCCACATCACCAAGGGCCTCGGGGTGAGGCAGGCAGGAGTAGCCTCACAACACTGGGCCCATAGAATAAAAATGTGAGGAATCCAGCAGTTGGAACCTCCCAGCAGGCGGCCCAGAGCACTGAGGCTATGGTATCCAGGCCACAGTGAACTCACAGAAGAGGGCCCATGTCATGAAACTGAGCAACCCAGCCATTGGAACCTCAGAGCAGGAGGCCCACATCCCCATGGGGATGGAAATCTGGTAGGAGTGTCCTCGCACCACTGAGAACGTATCAGAAAATTTTGGGCGACCAGCAGTTAGGGCCTGACGCCAGAGGACCCTCATCACCAAGGGAAGGAGGCTCCCAGCAGGCTCCAACTGCCACCAGAGGGCTGACGTCGCCAAGGCGATGTGTGCCAACCAGGCACGAAGGACCTCACAGCAGAGGGCCCACCTCAGAGAAGTGTGACGAACCCAGTCAGGATCAGACTCGCACCAGAGGGCCCACATCACCAAATGGATTGGAACCAGGCAGGAGTGTCCTCACATGAGTAGGGCCACATCATCTAAAGGTGAGGAACCCAGAACATGTGGCTTCAAACCATAGGACACCCATCAGCAAGGGGCTGGGAGTGAGGCAGGAAGGAGGAGCCTCATAACAGAGGGCCCAAAAATAAGAAAGGTGAGGAATCCAGCAGTTGGAACCTCCCAGCAGGCGGGCCAGAGCACAGAGGCTAGGGGATCCAGGTCAGAGTGAACTAACACCAGACAGCCCACATCATGAAACTGTGAGCAACCCAGACATTGGGACCTCAGAGCAGAAGGCCCACATCCCCATGGTGATGGGAACATGACAGGAGTGTCCTGGCATCACTGGGCTCACATCAGAAAACGTGGGGTGCTCAGAAGTTAGGGCCTGACGCTAGAGGGCACTCATCACCGAGAGGAGGAGGCTCCCAGCAGGCTCCAGCTGCCACCAGAGGGCCAACGTTGCCAAGGCGATGTGTGCCAGCCTGGCAGGAGTGACCTCACAGCAGAGGGCCCACCTCACAGAAGGGTGAGGAACACAGCCAGGATCAGACTCTCACCAGAGGGCCCACATCACCAAGGGGATGGGAACCAGGCAGGAGTGTCCCCACACCAGTGGGACAACATCATCGAAAGGTGAGGATCCCAGCACATGTAGCCTCAAACCACAGGAACCACATCACCAAGGGGTTCAGAATGAGGCTGGCAGGACCGGCCTCACAACACAGAGCCCATAGAATATAAAAGTTGAGGAATCCAGCAGTTGGAACCTCCCAGAAAGTGGCCCAGAGCACCGAGGCTATGGGATCCAGGCCGCAGTGAACTCACAGCAGAGGGCCCACATCATGAACCTGTGAGCAGCCCAGCCGTTGGGACCTCAGAACAGAAGGCCCACATCCCCATTGGGATGGAAACCTGGCAGGAGTGGCTTCGCACCACTTAGCACATATCAGAAAATGTTAGGAGCCCAGCAGTTAGGGCCTGACGCCAGGGGGCCCTCATAACTGAGGGGAGGAGGCTCCCAGCAGGTTCCAACTGTCAACAGAGGGCCCACGTCTACAAGGTGGCATGCGCCAGCCAGGCAGTAGTGACCTCAGAGCAGAGGGCCTATCTCACAGAAGGATGAGGAACCGAGGCAGGATGACACTCTCACCAGAGGGCCCACAACACCAAGGGGATGGGAACCAGTCAGGACTGTCCTCCCACCTGTGGGGCCACATCATCGAAAGGTGAGGAACCCAGCACATGTGGCCTCATATCAGAGGACATACATCACAAAGGGGATGGGAGTGAGGCAGGTAGGAGTAGCCTAAAAACAGAGGGCCCAAAGAATAAAAAAGGTGAGGAATCCAGCAGTTGGAACCTCCCAGCAGGCGGCCGAGAGCACAGAAGCTATGGGATGCAGGCAGGAGTGAACTAACACCAGAGAGCCCACATCATGAAACTGTGAGCAACCCAGGAGTTGGGACCTCAGAGCAGAAAGCCCACATCCCCATGGGGATGGGAACCTGACAGGAGTGTCCTGGCATCACTGGGCTCACATCAGAAAACGTGGGGAGCCCAGCAGTTAGGGCCTGATGCTAGAGGGCCATCATCACCGAGGGCAGGAGGCTCCCAGCAGGTTCCATGTGCCAACAGAGGGCCCACGTCGCTAAGGTGATGTGTGCAAGTCAGGCAGGATTGACCACACAGCAGAGGGCCTACCTCACAGAAGAGTGAGGAACCCAGCCAGGATAAGACTGTCACCAGAAGGCCCACATCACCAAGGGGATGGGAACCAGGCAGGAGTGTCCTCACACCAGTGGGGCCACATCATTGAAAGTTGAGGAACGCAGCACATGTGGCCTCAAGCCATAGGACAGTCATCACCAAGGGGCTGGCAATGAGGCAGGCAGGAGGAGCCTCACAACAGAGGGCACATAGAATAAAAAAGTTGAGGAATCCAGCAGTTGGAACCTCCCAGCAGGTGGCTCAGAGCACCGATGATAAGGGATCCTTGCCGGAGTGAACTCACAGCAGAGGGCCCACATCATGGTACTGTGAGCAAGCCAGCCGTTTTGACCTCAGAGCAGAAGGCCCATATCCCCATGGGGATGGGAACCTGGCAAGAGTGTCCTCACTCACTTGGCACACATCAGAAAATGTGGGGAGCCCAGCAGTTATGGCCTAAGGCAAGAGGGCCCTCATCACCGAGGGGAGGAGGATCCCAGCACACTCCAACTGCCACCAGAGGGCCCACGTCGCCAAGGTGACGTGTGCCAGACAGGCATGATTGAACTCACAGCAGAGGGCCCACCTCACAGAAGGGTGAGGAACCCAGCCAGGATCAGACGCTCACCTGAGGGCCCACATCAGCAAGGGGATGGGAACCAGTCAGGACTGTCTTCCCTCCAGTGGGGCCACATCATCGAAAGGTGAGGAACCCAGCACATGTGGCCTCAAATCAGAGGACACATATCACAAAGGGAATGGGAATGAGGCAGGCAGGAGTAGCCTAAAAACAGAGGGCCCAAAGAATAAGAAAGGTGAGGAATCCAGGAGTTGGAACCTCCCAGCAGGCGGCCGAGAGCACAGAAGCTATGGGATGCAGGCAGGAGTGAACTAACAGCAGAGAGCCCACATCATGAAACTGTGAGCAACCCAGGCATTGGGACCTCAGAGCAGAAGGCCCACATCCCAATGGGGATGTGAACCTGGCTGGAGTGTCCTCGCACCACTGGGCGCACATCACAAAATGTGGGGAGCCCAGCAGTTAGGGCCTGACGCCAGAGGGCCCTCATCACCGAGGGGAGGAGGCTCCCAGCAGGCTCCAAGTGCCACCAGAGGGCTCATGTCCACAAGGCGAGGTGCGCAAGCCAGGCAGGAGTGACCTCACAGCACACGGCCCACCTCACAGATGGGTGAGGAACCCAGCCAGGATCAGACTCTCAACAGAGGGCCCACATCACCAAGGGGATGTGAACCAGGCAGGAGTCTCCTAAGACCATTGGTCCCACATCATCGAAAGGTGAGGAACCCAGCACATGTGGCCTCAAACCAGACGACACACATCACGAAGGGGCTGGGAGTGAGGCAGGCAGGAGGATCCTCACAACAGAGGGCCCAAAAAATTAAAAAAGTGAGGAATCCAGCAGTTGGAACCTCCCAGCAGGCGGCCAAGAGCACAGAGGCTATGGGATCCAGGCCTCTGTGAACTAACACCAGAGAGCCCACATCATGAAAATGTGAACAACCCAGCCGTTGGGACCTCAGAGCAGAAGGCCCACATCCCCATGGAGATGGGATCCTAAGAGGAGTGCCAAAGCATCACTGGGCTCACTAAGAAAAGTTGGTGAGCCCAGCAGTTAGGGCCTGACGCAAGAGGGCCCTCATCACCGGGGGGAGGAGATTCCCAGCACGCTCCAACTGCCACCACACGGCTGACTTCACCAAGGCAATGTGTGCCAGCCATGCAGGAGTGACCTATCAGCAGAGGGTCTCCCTCACAGAAGGGTGAGGAACACAGCCAGGAACAGACTCTCACCAGGGGGTCCACATAACCACGTGGATGAGAACCAGGCAGGAGTGTCCTCACACTAGTGGGGCCACATCATCGAAAGGTGAGGAACCCAGCAAAGGTGGCCACAAACCAGAGGACCCACATCACCAAGGGGTTGAGAGTGAGGTAGGTGTCTGGACGGGCATATTTAACACTCATTTCCCACCAGGAAGAGGAATTAACCAAAGGCTCAGCGTGCCCTGCCAGAAGCAGATTAGGGCCTGAAGCAGTCTTGCGGGTTTGCGGCCAGCTCACAAGAAAGTGAGTTGAAGAAAGGAGCTCAGGGACCCTGTAATTCACAAACCTGCAGAGTTATAAATGACAGCTATCGTCCAAAAATATATTGAAGTAAGGCTGCGAAGAGGACTTGAAAGTGGGGCAGAATTTCAGGAAACTGATTTCAGGAGGTAGACTGGATTTGCATTTAAAGCATAGGAAAAGAGGCAGAACATGGACAATGATGCACTTGGCAAAAAAGGGCGTATGAGTTTGTTCCTGAATATATTCAGGAAAAAACACATATGCCCTTTTTGGCAAACCAAGCAAGCTTGCAATGGAAATCCGAACTACTATGAAGTGTCACTTCCCCCCGGTCTAAAGGGCCATCTGAGAAAAGTGTAAAATCCAGAAAGGCAAGACAGGCCATGGGGAAAAAGGAGCCTTGTTATGCTGATGGGCGGGATGTAAATTGCCAACAGCCACTCTGGAGAAGTGTATGGTGTTTCCTGATACATCTGAAAAACAAAGCAACAGAGTCTAGGGCATTTCCACTTATGGTCCTATAGCTTAGGGAAATTAAAATCAAAAAGACACAGCCACCCCAAAATTTGGGACGGCTCTGTTTACAGGAACCTCTTCTACAGTACAAGTTAAATATCCCAGAGAACAAATAATTGATAAAGAAGTTGCGGTACTTATGTACAACAGAATACCACACAGCAATGAAATCTGTGTCACCAGGCCTGTACCAGCATAATGAGTGGATTGAGGCACGATGATTCTAAGTGAAATAAGTCGCACAGAAAAAGAAACATCATAAGGTATCACTAATGCACGGAATGTAAACTTGGCTACACATGAACTGAATTACAAAACAGAACAGGGTCTCAAGTTTAGAAAACCAACTTATGCTTGCTTAAGGGGAAAGGTGAGTTGGGGTGCTGCATAAAACCAGAGTTTGAAATTAGCACAGATACCGTTCCATAAGCCAAATATGTAATAGACAAGACCTACCCCTTGCTCAACGAAATGGACTCAACAATGAGGTATCACCTCACACCTGTTAGAATGGGCATCATCTGAAAATCTACAAACAACAAATGCTGGAAAGGGTGTGGAGAAAAGGAAGCCTCTTCCACTATTGTTGGGAATATAAATTGATACAGTCACTATGGAGAACAATATGGAGTTTCTTAAGAAACTAATAATAGAATTACCATATGATACAGCAATCCCAGTACTGGACATATACCCAGACAAAACCATAAATCAAAAAGAGACATTCACCGCAATGTTCATTGCATCACTATTTACAATATCGAGGTAATGGAAGCAACCTAAATGCCCACAGACAGACGAATGCATAAAGATGTGGTACATATATAAAATGGAATATTACTAAGCCATGAAAGGAATGAAATTGGGTCATTTGTAGAGACGTCGATGGATCTAGAGACTGTCATACAGAGTGAAGTAAGTCAGAAAGAGAAAAACAAATCTTGTATATTCATGCATATATGTGGAACCTAGAAAAACTGTACAGATTAACCATTTTGCAAGGCATAAATAGAGCAACAGATGTAGACAACAATCGTATGGACAATAAGGGGGGAAAGCTCTTGGAGGGGTGGTGGTGAGAGGAGTTGAGAGATTGGGATTGGCATGTAAACATTTATATGTATAAAATAGATAACCAATAAGAACCTGCTGTATAAAAATATAAAATAAAATTCAAAATTAAAAAGAAATAAAATTTAAAAAATAAAACAGAAAAAACAATTATTCCCTTCACATACATGTATTTATATGAATAAATTATTTCCATGCTTGTATCTGTAAATACAAAAAAGAGGAATAAAATCTACCTTGAACCAAAAACGAAAAAGAGAAAAAAAAAAAAACAGAACCCACCAGTTACTCAGAGGAAAACCGTATCAGGGCACTTGCTCCAGTTGTAAACAATTCTGAAGTTGGTCAGTGGTGGGGAATCGTCTCCCATTCAGCCAGCAGCCCCCACACAACAAGCGTCCTCATTGCAAAGCTGGGGCACCGTGCCGAGGCATCTGTGAGTAAACGTGAGCTGAGCCCCAGGCCAGTTGCTGCTGAACTGTTCCCACCTTTCCCAGGTAAAACACCTGAATATATACAAGGACTTGAAAGCCTAGAGGAAGGGCCATGGAGCCACACGAGTGACAGCATGCCAGCTGACTTGGTGCCTGCAGGCCAGCCAGGATGGTCCTGGCCCTGGGTGTTCTTCTGGAAGATTTCCATTTCCCTGCCTGAGATACCCGTCCTGTCCCTGCCCCCACTGCTTTTTTCCTTCCTCACCTCTGCCCAGGGAGAAATTCCAGCAGCAGGTATGGGTGACACATCCTCTTCTTTAGCAGGTGGCAGCCTGGCAACTGCTGCAGAAAGTCCAGCAGAGCCCCACTCACACTGGGCCACCCACAAAGCCGTGGCCTCTCACTCCCTCCCACCAGCCCAGCCCCGAGACTGCTGACAGGGCAGAGAAAATGGCGTCAGGCACAGCTGCAGGGGCTCTTGCTGCCTGGAGTGGTATTTATATTGATCTCAACCCAGGCACACCTGGGGAGGGCTGGCCGGCACGGTAAGGCTACCCAGGTTAGCCAATCATCACCCCTCAGGGGCTCACAGTTGCAGAAAATGGAACTTGCTGAACCGGCCAGGTCCAAGGAACAGGTGTGGGCTCCTGAGAGTCAGGATAGACAAGGGGCTGCAGCTTTGGCTTGTTTTCTAATCATTTTATCTGGCCCATGAGTGGGAGACAACTTCAAGAAAACCCTCTCCTAATGAGAGGAACCCAGGAGTCAGGGAGAGGAGGGGTGGGTGGTGGTTGGAGACAGAGGCCTGGTGCCCTGGGTGCAGTGGAAGTCTCTGGAAGACCAGGTGGAGGGAGGCCACACACAGTGATGCCCAGGGTCACAGACCTGTCGGAGCTGCTGTTTGTTAGTTCAAGTCCTGCTCTGAGGTGCTCTGTGTCAGCTCTGAGCGACAGGTGAGCTGGGGGTGCTCTTCAATGAGGGCTATGTGCACGGTTCCTGTGTGCCCAGCCCTGCCACGGCACCTGCAAGGGTAGCTCTGTATCCTGGGAGGGGCCTGACCATGAAAGCCCTGTGGGCTGGGTTGGGGGTGGGGTACCTGCCCAGGAGAGCTCCATATCCTGGGATTGGCCTGACCACGAGAGCCCCATGGGCTGCTGGGGACCTGGTAAAGGATGTCAGGACAGTCAGTGAAGCCACCGAGGACATACCTCCAGTTGCTCCTGATTCCTACACCCTGCTGGTCATTCTACCAACCACCAGGACATGGTATTCTGTATTAGTCTTCAATGATGCCTTCTTTTGTATTCCATTAGTCCCAGCGTCACAAGAAATTTTGGCTTGTGAGTGGCAGGACTCAACATACAACTAAAACAATACTTCCGGGCCGTCTTGCCCCAAGGGTTCAAAAATTCCCACACCATCTTCGGGGAAAGCTTAGCTAAAGACCGAAAAGTTCTACCTCTGGAAAAGGAAACCCTCCTTCAATATGCAGATGACATTCTGATCGCCAGCCCTACTAAGGAGGCCTCTGAACTACCAAGCCAATAAAGGATAGAAGTTGTCCAAGAAAAAGCTCAAATATCACAGACTGTGGTGACCTTCCTGGGCTTCATTCTCACACAAGGTCAGAGAAGCCCATCCCAGGAAAGGGAAGAAACCATTTGCAGCCTTACCCCTTTCTAAAACTAGAAGACAGCTTAGGGGTTCCTGGGGAGGCCAGGGTTTGCTGCTTCTGGATCCCTAACTACAGTCTACTAGCTGGGCCTCTATATGAAACACTGAAAGGAAAAGATGATGATCCTTTTGAACAGAATCCAGAAGTGGCCTTTCAAGAATGGAAAGAGCAGTCAATTCAGACCCTTGTCCTGGAACTCCCTAATTGAGCTAAACCCTTTGACCTTTCCATTCCCGGTGAAAGGTGAATCGCCATTGGAGAATTAGTGCAAAAACTGGGACCACTTGAAATGGAACAACGCAAGAATGCCATCCAGGTAGGATAAACTACAGTCACCAAGGGGCTTGGCCCACTGCCACATCTGGCCAAGATACTGGCGGTATCTAAAAACCTGGAAATCAGCAGCCCAAAAGGCCACCTCCCTCCTAAGGGAAAAGGACCCCACGTGGTGATCCTAATCACCAGTCATGCCCTGAAGTTGCAGGGTTCGCTCCGTGGGCACACCGACCTCGAGTGAGGAGGCCCTCCAACTCCAACATCCAGAGAGATAACCGGGGGCAACAGGGCACCATGACGACTCGTGTGAACATCACTTGACCTGGAGTTTCTCTCATAAAACAACAATAGTGTGTCCCGAAGGAGTAGACTACTGCTTGCAGGACTTACTGCACCCGGAGGGGAGCTAATAATCTTGGCGGGGGAACCGTATATCACACTGTCACCATAGAAAAGCCTACAGACACCGTGATGATGGTGGCCAATAAGACCGGCTAGACTCCTGTTTACTTCAAAAGGCTGTTGACTCAGTGGACATCATGGTCCTTGATCACCACTGACCCTGGACTGTCTGGGAGTTGAGCGGGCAGGGCTCTGACACCTGGTGCTGTTTTTACGTTAATTCAGGGGCCTAATTGAAGAAAGAGCAGACTACTGGTCAGAGCATCTAGGCTGGCAGAAATGGTCAGCCTAAGGGGGCCGAACAAATGTGGGGCGGGGTGAAATTGGCCCCCACAGCGTCTCTGCACATCTCTTTCCTGGACCCTTAAAGGTCATTAGAATCTATAACACTTCCAATGCTGGTGCTCAGGCGGACGAGCAGGGAGGCAGGGGTCCTGGGGCCAATCAACGTCACCTGGAGGCTGCTGGGGAGAAGTTCTGACCCTCGTCCCCTGGTATGAGGGCTCCCAACTCAGCACTCAGCAGTTACAGAAGAAGGGTCTGCACCCTCAGCACTCCAAGAATGAGGAACGGGACAAAAGGCAGAGGAGGGGTTTGTCCCCAGCAAAGCCCATTAAAAATCCCTGGGAGATAAAAATAGAATCTGGGCAATAAAGTCAAGTCTGACCTTTTTTATCCTTTGTGCTTTGTCTAATTTCACGTGCTCCTAGGGTCCCGCATGCAGAGGTTCCACACCTGGCACTTCAGACCAGATTTCCTAGTGCAGAATGGCTGGGTCGACACCTCAGCTCCTGGGGCCCAGTGCAGACTCCGAGATATAGAGCCTGAGCTGCAGCCAACCCGTCCCTCGAGAGCTCCGCCCCCTCCCTCCCACTGACTCTCACAGGATCTCTACACAGCAGCAGAGCCCACAGCCCACGGGGTAGTGCATGCTCTCACCTCTCCATTCTCTGATCAAAATATAAAGTTTCCTTTGCTTGTGAACCAAACTCAGTCTCGATCTGTTGGCCCCAATGACACTGGGCAGGGGGACACTTGTTGGGGTCCACTCTGGAGGATCAGTTACAGAAATTGAGACTATTGTAACTTCAATGAACAGATGTGTGAGCCAAACTGTAGTTAACATAGAACAGTTTATAAGGCTCGGGTAAAATAAGATGTTTCTAACACTTCCATTTGATATTTCCATCACTTTATTATAAGCAAGTTCAGTGAAAAGGTTTGTCTTATTTGTCAGGTCAATATTAGAGAAATGAAGTGATTTCTTTCCAAGGATGTACATCTAATAATCTTGGTTAAAGCTTCAATCTTGTTTTAAATGCTTTTCCATTGAAAATGATACCTCTCTTTCAGCTCCCCCATTTCTGAGAAGTATAAAATCTTATAATTTATTATTACCAAAGGGGAAAGGTGGGAGGAGGGATAAATTAACAGTTTGGAATTAACACATACACACTGCTATGTATAAAATAGATCATCAACAGGGAACTACTGTATAGCACAGGGAACTACACTCAATATTTTGCAATAACCTATAAGGGGAAATAATCGGAAAAAGAATAGATATTTTTATTGACATCATCTATCAATGACAGTTAAAGTGTAACCTAAGGGAAGCCGGTGGTGAGTGCTTCTGACCCTGAAGACTTCAATCATCTAAAGTTTGGACTCTGCCTACTTCCCAAGGCCCTTAATGAACATATGTGTAGCCGTAGCTTAAAAAACTCCCCAGTTTGGGTTTCGGGGAGACACTGATTTTGAAAAAGCCCTGGTGTTCTCCTTACATGAATGGGACTCTTCCTACTGCTAAAACATGTCTGTCACAGCCAGAGGATGGTATACCGTCTGATCGGGAAGAGTTTGGAAAAGGCATCTCATCTCCTCATCTCCTGGTGCTCGGGTTCACCCGTCCAGCGTCTTTACTAACAGTCTCCCCACTTGGAGATGTCAGCACTGTCAACATCCTGTTGCGTACAGTTTGGAATTTGTCCAGAGGATGAAGCGGAAGGATGAGGAACAATGAGAGACAAGTCCTAGGTGTTCAGACAGGCACATGTCACTCGAATTTCCAATCAGGAAGACGAATTGACCAAAGGCTAGGGTTGCCCATGGAAACAGTATAGGGCTTGAGGAAATCCCACTGCTTTGTGGCCAGTTCCCATAAACACAAGTTAAACAATGGAACTCAGGGGCAGTAAAATTCACGAAACTGCAGAGTTGAAAATATCTATCACTGAAAAATGTCTTGAGGAAAGTCAGAGAAAAGGATTGGTAAGCAAGGGAGAATGGCAGGAAAGGGATTTGAGGAGGTAGAAAGGACTCGCCATTAAGCACAAGAAAAGGGGCTGAACATTGCCAACATTGCAGTTGGCCAAAAAGGCTGTATGCGTTTTTTTCTGTATATATTCAAGAAAAGGGCATACACTTTTTTAGCCAACCAAACAGTTGGGCACTGGAAATCAATACTACAAAAGATATCACTTCGCATCATTCAGAAGAGCCATCCTCATAAAGTGTAAACACCAGAAATGCAGGACAGGGCAAGGAGAAGAGGGAGCCCTGTGAGGCTTATAGTGGAAATGTATATTGCCAACGGCCATTCTGGAGAAGTGTATTGTGTTTACTAAAGCATCTAAAAAATGAGCTACAGAGCATAGGGCACTTGCACTCATGGGCGTATATCTTGGGAAAAACAAAAATCGAGAGGACACAGGCACCCCAATGTTTACTGCCTCTCTGTTTAAAAGATCCTCAACTAGGATATAACTTAAATGTCTCTGGAGGGAAAAAATGGATAGAGATGTGGTACTTATGTAGAGTGGAATATTACTCAGCCTGGAAATCAATGAAATATGGCCAGTTGTAACAACTCCGGAGGAGTTACGTATGATCATTCTAAGTGACATAATTCAAAAAGAAAAAGACACATATCATAAGATATCACTTAAAGGTGGAATCCAAAATGGCTACACATGAAATAAATTACAAAACAAAAACATAGTCAAATATGTAGAAAACACGCGTAAGGCTGCTAAACGGGAAAGGTGGGGAGGGGTGAGGCATCATCCAGGAGGTTGAAATTAGCAAAGATACCATTCCAAATACCAAACTGATAATCAACAAGGCCTACACGGTAGCTAAAAGAACTGCACTCAGCACACTCAAGTCACCGGAAAAGAATATATACGACTGGTAAGAATCTGAAAAAGAATTTATTGATGTCTCTCTGTACGTGAATCAAGTGGATGTACAGCAGCAAGAAACAGAGCTTTGAAAATCAGCTGTAACCAATATAGTAATAAATTGAAAAAAATAAATGACAGAGAGACAGAGAAAACCTCTTACAACTTTTCCTCAGGGACGGTGATGCAACATGGATTGAACACATCTAGACCCACAGCAGGATGAGACATAAGGCTGGAAACTGTTCGTGCTAAGAGAAATGTGAGGTTGGGTGAGGAAATGCACACCCTTTAAAGTAATACTACCTGGTACCCATTCAATGGGTCCCAAATCTGCAGGTTCAAGGAATCTTCCTACAGCTAAAACATGCATGGAAAACCCAGAGGACTGTACACCATGTGATCGGGAGATGTGTCTAAAATGCACCTCATTTATCCTCTCCTGGTGCTCCTGTTGACCATTCCAGCCACGTTACTTAGAATCTCCCCACTTAGAGAATCAGCACATTTAAACTTCTGTTTCACACATTTTGCAAATTGTGAGAAGGATGAACGGGAAGAGGGGGAACCAATGAGAGAATAGTTGTAGGGGTTTGGACGGGCACATGTCACTCTAATTTCCCATTAAGAATAAGAATTAAAAAAAGGCTCAGCCCGCCTCGCCGGAGCCAAAATAGGGCCTGAAGCAATCCTGCGGCTTTGAGGCCAGCTCACAAAAGAGCAACTTAAAAAATGGAGCTCAGGGTCACTGCAATTCACAAACCTGCAGAGTTATAAATGAAAACTAACATCCAAAAATATGTTGAGGTAAGGCAAAGAAGAGGATCTGAATGCAAGACAGAATTGCAAGAAACAGATTTCAAGAGATAGATTGGACTCATCTTTAAAGCACATGAAAAGCGGCAGAATTTCGACAATGATGCAGTTGGCCCAAAAGGGAGTATGCGTTTTTTCCTGAATATATCCAGGAAAAAACGCATACGCACTTTATGGGCAACCAAGCAAGCAAGCAATGCAAATGTGCACAACAAACAAGTCTCATTTCCCACCGGTCAAAAGGGCCATCCGAAAAAATTGTAAAAACCAGAAATGCAGGACAGGCCATGGAGAACAGGGAGCCTTTATACGCTGATGGACAGTGTGTGAACTGCCGAGAGCCACTCCGGAGAAGTGTATGGTGGTTCCTAAATCATCTAAAAAACAGAGCTACAGAGCATAGGGCACTTCCAATCACGGGAGTATATCTAGGGAAGTCTAAAAATCAACAAGACACAAGCACACCACAGTTTAGGGCTACTCTGTTTACAAGAACCTCAACTTCAGTACACCTTAAATATCCCAGGAAAGAGAACAATGGATAAAGAAAATGTGGTACTTATGTACAATGGAATATCTCTTCACCATGAAATCAATGTAATAAGGCTAGTAGAAGGATAAAGAGTGGATTTAGGTCCGATAATACTACTTGAAATAAGTCAAACCGAAAAAGAAACATATCATAAGATATCACTTATAGAGGGAGGATAAATATGGCTGCACAAAAAATGAATTACAAAACAGAACAGTGTCTCACATTTAGAAAACACACTTATGTCAGCTTAAGGGGAAAGGAGAGGTGGGGTGATGCATAAAACCAGAGTTTGAAATTAGCACAGATACCGTTCAATAAACCAAATAGGTATTAGACAAGATCTACACCTTGCTCAATGAACTGGCCTCAACACACCCTATACACCGCAGAGAAATATATCTGAGTAATAAGAATCTTAAAACCCATGTATTGATATATCTCCATAAGGGAATCAAGTGTGTGCAGAGCGGCACAAACACAGCAGTGAAAATGAGCTAAACCCCATTATAGAAATAAATTTTAAAACCAAAACGCAGAAACAATGAAAGAGAGAAAAATTCTTACAAAATTCGCTCAGGGGATGTGATGCAACCTGGAATGACCACATATAAACCCACAGCTGGATAAGACATAAGGCTGGACACTTGGGGCTGAGAGGATTGGTGAGCTTTGGTGAGCAACTGACGAAAGTTTAATACAATACGTCATGCTACTCATTCCAAGGGTCCCAACACTCCATGTTGAAGCGAATCTTCCTACAGCTAAACCATGCATGGGAAATCCAGCAGATGGTATACCATATGATCGGGAAAGGTTTCTAAAACACACCTCATTTTCCTCTCCTGGGGCTCCGGATCAATATTCCAGCCACTTTACTAACAACATCCCCATATGGAGAGTCAATGCCTTTAAGTTCCGGTATCGCACAGTCTGCAGTTAGTGCAGAGGATAAATGGGAATAGGGGGAACGAGTGAGAAAATAGCTGTAGCGGTTTCAATGGCCACATGTCACTCTAATTTCACATAGGAAGAGGAATTAACCAAAGGCACAGCAAGGCACCCCAGAAGAAGAATAGGGCCTGAAGAAATCCTGCGGATATAGGGCAAGATCACAAAAATAAGAGCTGAAAAATGGAGCTAAGGGCCACTGCAATTCAAAAACCTGCAGAGTTATAAAGGCCAATTATTTTTCAAAAGTATATTGAGGTAAGGCTATGAAGAGGCACTGACAGCAAGGCAGAATTGCAGGAAACTGATTTCAGGAGGTAGACTGGAATTGCATTGAAAACATATGAAAAGACTCAGAACATCGACAATCATGCACTTGGCCAAAAAGGGCGTATGCGTTTTTTCCTGAATATATTCAGGAAGAAACGCATACGCCCTTTTTGGCCAAGCAAGCAAGCTTGCAAAGGAAATCTGCATTACAATGAAGTCTCACTTCCGCCCAGTCAAAAGGGCCATCTGAAAAAAGTGTAAAATCCAGAAAGGCAGGACAGGCCATGGAGAACTGGGAGCCTTGTTATGCTGATAGGCGGGATGTAAATTGCCAACAGCCACTCTGGAGAAGTGTATGGTGTTTCCTGAAACATCTAAAAAACAGGCAACAGAGCAGAGGGCACTTCCACTTATGGTCTTATAGCTTAGGGAAATTAAAATCAAAAAGACACAGCCACCCCAAAGTTTGGGACGGCTCTGTTTACAAGAACCTTGTTTACGGTACAAGTTCAATATCACAGAAAGCTAAAAATGGATAAAGAAGTTGTGGTACTTACATACAACGCAATATCACTCAGCAATGAAATCTACGTCATCAGGCCCATAGCAGCATAATGAGTGGATTCAGGTACGATGATTCTAAGTGAAATAAGTCACACAGAAAAAGAAACATCATAAGATATCACTACTACACGGAATGTAAACTTGGCTACACAGGAACTGAATTACAGAACAGAAAATGGTCTCTAAATTAGAAAAACAACTTATGCTTGCTTAAGGGGAAAGGTGAGTTGGGGTGCTGCATAAAACCAGAGATTGAAATTGGCACAGATACCATTCCATAAGCCACATATGTAATAGACAAGAGCTACTCCTTGCTCAACGAAGTGGACTCAACACCCCATATTAAACACCTAAGAATATACCTGACTAGTAAGAATCTTAAAACCTATGGATTTATATGTCTCTGAAAGAGAATCAAGCATGTGTACAGCGGCATAAATGCAGCAGTGATAGGATTGGTGAGGTTCGGTGAGCAAATGCAGACCCTTTGAAGTCATATTGCATGGTACCCATTCCATGGGTCTCAACTCTCCAGGTTTAAGGGATTCTTCCTTCAGCTTAAACATGCATGTGAAACCCAGAGTATTATCCACTGTGTGATCGGGAAACGTCTTCAAATGTGTCTCAGTTTTCGTCCCCTGGTAGTCGGGTGCAACATTCCAGACGCCTTAATAACACTCTCCCCACTTGGAGAGTCAGTGCCTTTAACCTCCTGTTTGGCCCAGTATGCAATGTCTGCAGAAAATGAACAGGAATAGGGAGAACAAATGAGACTAGCTGGAGGTGTCTGGACGGGCAAATTTAACTCTCATTTTCCACTAGGAAGAGGAATTAAGCAAAGGCTCAGCGTGCCGTGCCAGAACCACACTAGGGCCTGAAGCAATCCTGTGGTGTTGCGGCCAGCTCACAAGAAAGCGAGTTGAAGAAAGGAGCTCAGGGGCACTGTCATTCACAAACCTGCAGAGTTATAAATGACAGCTATCATCCAAAAATATACTGAAGTAAGGCTGCCAAGCGGACTTGAGCAGCGGGGCAGAATTGCAGGAAACTGATTTCAAGAGGTAGACTGGAATTGCATGTAAAGCATAGGAAAAGAGGCAGAACGTCCACAATGATGCACTTGGCCAAAAAGGGAGTATGCGTTTTCTCCTGAATATATTCAGCAGAAAACGCATACGCCCTCTTTGGCCAACCAAGCAAGCGTGCAAATGAAATCTGCACTACAATGAAGTCTCACTGCCCCCCGATCAAAAGGGCCATCTGAAAAAAGTGTAAAATCCAGAAAGGCAGGACAGGCCATGGAGAACTGGGAGCCTTGTTAGGCTGATGGGTGGGATGTAAATTGCCAACAGCCACTCTGGAGAAGTGCATGGTGTTTCCTGAAACATCTACAAAACAAAGCAACAGAGCCTAGGGCACTTCCACTTATGGTCTTATAGCTTAGGGAAATTAAAATCGAAAAGACACAGCCACCCCAAAGTTTGGGACGGCTCTGTTTACAAGAACCTCGTTTATGGTACAAGTTCAATATCACAGAAAGCGAAAAATGGATAACGGAGTTGTGGTACTTAAGTACAATGCAATATCACTCAACAACGAAATCTATGTCATCAGGCCCATAGCAGCATAATGAATGGATTTAGGTACGATGATTCTAAGTGAAATAAGTCACACAGAAAAAGAAACATCATAAGATATCACTACTACACGGAATGTAAACTTGGCTACAAGGAACTGAATTACAAAACAGAACAGTGTCTCAAATGTAGAAAACCAACTTATGCTTGCTTAAGGGGAAAGGTGAGTTGGGGTGCTGCATAAAACCAGAGATTGAAATTATCCCAGATACCGTTCCATAAGCCAAATATGTAATAACAAGAGCTACTCCTTGCTCAACGAAGTGGACTCAACACCCCTTATTAAACACCTAAGAATATACCTGACTAGTAAGAATCTTAAAACCTATGGATTTATATGTCTCCGAAAGAGAATCAAGCGTGTGTACAGCAGCATAAAGGCAGCAGTGATAGGATGGGTGAGATTCGGTGAGCAAATGCAGAACCTTTGAAGTCATATTGCATAGTACCCATTCCATGGGTCTCAACTCTCCAGGTTTAAGGGATTCTTCCTTCAGCTAAAACATGCATGTGGAACCCAGAGTATGATCCACCGTGTGATCGGGAAACGTGTTCAAATGTGTCTCAGTTTTCGTCCCCTGGTACACGGTTGCAACATTCCAGACGCTTTACTAACACTCTCCCCACTTGGAGAGTCAGTGCCTTTAACCTCCTGTTTGGCCCACTTTGCAATTTCTGCGTAAGATGAACAGGAATAGCGAGAACCAATGAGAGACTAGCTGGAGGTGTCTGGACGGGCAAATTTAACTCTCATTTGCCACCTGGAAGAGGAATTAACCAAAGGCTCAGCGTGCCATGCTGGAACCACACTAGGCCCTGAAGCAATCCTGCGATGTTGCGGCCAGCTCACAAGAAAGCGAGTTGAAGAAAAGAGCTCAGGGGCACTATCATTCACAAACCTGCAGAGTTATAAATGACAGCTATCGTCCAAAAATATATTGAATTAAGGCTGCCAAGAGGACTTGAAAGCAGGGCAAAATTGCAGGAAACCGATTTCAGGAGGTAGACTGGAATTGCATGTAAAGCATAGGAAAAGAGGCAGAACGTCCACAATGATGCACTTGGCCAAAAAGGGCGCATGCGTTTTTTCCTGCAGGAAAAAACGCATACTCCCTTTTTGGCCAACCAAGCAAGCTTGCAAAGGAAATCTGCACTACAATGAAGTCTCACTGCCCTCCGGTCAAAAGGGCCATCTGAAAAAACTGTAAAATCCAGAAAGGCAGGACAGGCCATGGAGAACTGGGAGCCTTGTTATGTTGATGCGCGGGATGTAAATTGCCAACAGCCACTCTGGAGAAGTGTATGGTGTTTCCTGAAACATCTAAAAAACAAAGCAACAGAGCCTAGGGCACTTCCACTTATGGTCCTATAGCTTAGGGAAATTAAAATAAAAAAGACACAGCCACCCCAAAGTTTGGGACGGCTCTGTTTACCAGAACCTCGTTTACGGTACAAGTTCAATATCGCAGAAAGCGAAAAATGGATAAAGAAGTTGTGGTACTTACGTACAATGCAATATCACTCAGCAATGAAATCTATGTCATCAGGCCCGTAGCAGCATAATGAGTGGATTCAGGTATGATGATTCTAAGTGAAATAAGTCACACAGAAAAAGAAACATCATAAGATATCACTAATACACGGAATGTAAACTTGGCTACACAGGAACTGAATTACAAAACAGAACAGTGTCTCAAATGTAGAAAACCAACTTATGCTTGCTTAAGGGGAAAGGTGAGTTGCTGTGCTGCATAAAACCAGAGATTGAAATTAGCACAGATACCGTTCCATAAGCCAAATATGTAATACACAACAGCTACTCCTTGCTCAACGAAGTGGACTCAACACCCCATATTAAACGCCTACGCATATACCTGACTAGTAAGAATCTTAAAACCTATGGATTTCTATGTCTCCGAAAGAGAATCAAGCGTGTGTACAGCAGCATAAACGCAGCAGTGATAGGATTGGTGAGGATCGGTGAGCAAATGCAGAAACTTTGAAGTCATATTGCATGGTACCCATTCCATGGGTCTCAACTCTCCAAGTTTAAGGGATTCTTCCTTCAGCTAAAACATGCATGTGAAACCCAGAGTATGTTCCACCGTGTGATCGGGAAACGTGTTCAAATGTGTCTCAGTTTTCGTCCCCTGGTACTCGGGTGCAACATTCCGGACGCTTTACTAACACTCTGCCCACTTGGAGAGTCAGTGCCTTTAACCTCCTGTTTGGCCCAGTTTGCAATTTCTGCGGAAAATGAACAGGAACAGGGAGAACCAATGAGAGACTAGCTGGAGGTGTCTGGACGGGCAAATTTAACTCTCATTTCCCACCAGGAAGAGGAATTAACCAGAGGCTCAGCGTGCCGTGCCGGAACCACACTAGGGCCTGAAGCAATCCTGCGGTGTTGCGGCCAGCTCACAAGAAAGGGAGTTGAAGAAAGGAGCTCAGGGGCACTGTAATTCACAAACCTGCAGAGTTATAAATGACAGCTATCATCCAAAAATATGTTGAAGTAAGGCTGCCAAGAGAACTTGAAAGTGGGGCAGAATTGCAGGAAACCGATTTCAGGAGGTAGACTGGAATTGCATGTAAAGCATAGGAAAAGAGGCAGAACATCCACAATGATGCACTTGGCCAAAAAGGGCATATGCGTTTTTTCCTGAATATATTCAGGAAAAAACGCATACGCCCTTTTTGGCCAACCAAGCAAGCTTGCAAAGGAAATCTGCACTACAATGAAGTCTCACTGGCCCCCGGTCAAAAGGGCCATCTGAAAAAAGTGTAAAATCCAGAAAGGCAGGACAGGCCATGGAGAACTGGGAGCCTTGTTATGCTGATGGGCGGGATGTAAATTGCCAACAGCCACTCTGGAGAAGTGTGTGGTATTTCCTGAAACATCTAAAAAACAAAGCAACAGAGCCTAGGGCACTTCCACTTATGGTCCTATAGCTTAGGGAAATTAAAATCAAAAAGACACAGCCACCCCAAAGTTTGGGTCGGCTCTGTTTACAAGAACCTCGTTCACAGTACAAGTACAATATCACAGAAAGCGAAAATGGATAAAGAAGTTGTGGTACTTACGTACAATGCAATATCACTCAGCAATGAAATCTATGTCATCAGGCCCGTAGCAGCATAATGAGTGGATTCAGGTACGATGATTCTAACTGAAATGAGTCACAGTGAAACAGACACATCATAAGATATCACTAATACATGGGATGTAAACATGGCTACACAGGAACTGAATTACAAAACAGAACAGGGTCTCAAATGTAGAAAACCAACTTAGGCTTGCTTAAGGGGAAAGGTGAGTTGGGGTGCTGCATAAAACCATAGATTGAAATTAGCACAGATACCGTTCCATAAGCCAAATATGTAATAGTCAAGAGCTACTCCTTGCTCAACGAAGTGGACTCAACACCCCATATTAAACGCCTAAGAATATACCTGACTAGTAAGAATCTTAAAACCTATGGATTTATATGTCTCCGAAAGAGTATCAAGCGTGTGTACAGCAGGATAAACGCAGCAGTGCTAGGATTGGTGAGGTTCGGTGAGCAAATGCAGACCATTTGAAATCATATTGCATGGTACCCATTCCCTGGTTCTCAACTCTCCAGGTTTAAGGAATTCTTCCTTCAGCTAAAACATGCATGTGGAACCCAGAGTATGATCCACCGTGTGATCGGGAAACGTGTTCAAATGTGTCTCAGTTTTCATCCCCTGGTACTCGGGTGCAACATTCCAGACGCTTTACTAACACTCTCCCAACTTGGAGAGTCAGGGCCTTTAAACTCCTGTTTGGCCCAGCTTGCAATTTCTGCGGAAAATGAACAGGAATAGGGAGAACCAATGAGAGACTAGCTGCAGGTGTCTGGACGGGCAAATTTAACTCTCATTTCCCACCAGGAAGAGGAATTAACCAACGGCTCAGCGTGCCGTGCCGGAACCACACTAGGGCCTGAAGCAATCCTGCGGTGTTGCGGCCAGCTCACAAGAAAGCGAGTTGAAGAAAGGAGCTCAGGGGCACTGTCATTCACATACCTGCAGAGTTAAAAATGACAGCTATCGTCCAAAAATATGTTGAAGTAACACTGCCAAGAGGACTTGAAAGTGGGGCAGAATTGCAGGAAACCGATTTCAGGAGGTAGACTGGAATTGCATGCAAAGCATAGGAAAAGAGGCAGAACGTCCACAATGATGCACTTGGCCAAAAAGCGTGTATGCATTTTTTCCTGAATATATTCAGGAAAAAACGCATACGCGCTTTTTGGCCAACCAAGCAAGCTTGCAAAGGAAATCTGCACTACAATGAAGTCTCACTGGCCCCCGGTCAAAAGGGCCATCTGAAAAAAGTGTAAAATCCAGAAAGGCAGGACAGGCCATGGAGAACTGGGAGCCTTGTTATGCTGATGGGCGGGATGTAAATTGCCATCAGCCACTCTGGAGAAGTGTATGGTGTTTCCTGAAACATCTAAAAAACAAAGCAACAGAGCCTAGGGCACTTCCACTTATGGTCCTATAGCTTAGGGAAATTAAAATCAAAAAGACACAGCCACCCCAAAGTTTGGGACGGCTCTGTTTACAAGAACCTCGTTCACGGTACAAGTACAATATCACAGAAAGCGAAAATGGATAAAGAAGTTGTGGTACTTACGTACAATGCAATATCACTCAGCAATGAAATCTATGTCATCAGGCCCGTAGCAGCATAATGAGTGGATTCAGTTACGATGATTCTAAGTGAAATGAGTCACAGAGAAACAGACACATCATAAGATATCACTAATACACGGAATGTAACCTTGGCTACACAGGAACTGAATTACAAAACAGAACAGGGTCTCAAATGTAGAAAACCAACTTAGGCTTGCTTAAGGGGAAAGGTGAGTTGGGGTGCTGCATAAAACCAGAGATTGAACTTAGCACAGATACTGTTCCATAAGCCAAATATGTAATAGTCAAGAGCTACTCCTTGCTCAATGAAGTGGACTCAACACCCCATATTAAACGCCTAAGAATATACCTGACTAGTAAGAATCTTAAAACCTATGGATTTATACGTCTCCGAAAGAGTATCAAGCATGTGTACAGCAGGATAAACGCAGCAGTGCTAGGATTGGTGAGGTTCGGTGAGCAAATGCAGACCTTTTGAAGTCATATTGCATGGTACACATTCCATGGGTCTCAACTCTCCAGGTTTAAGGGATTCTTCTTTCAGCTAAAACATGCATGTGGAACCCAGAGTATGATCCACCGTGCGTTCGGGAAACGTGTTCAAACGTGTCTCAGTTTTCGTCCCCTGGTACTCGGGTGCAACATTCCAGACGCTTTACTAACACTCTCCCCACTTGGAGAGTCAGTGCCTTTAAACTTCTGTTTGGCCCAGTTTGCAATTTCTGCGGAAAAAGAACAGGAATAGGGAGAACCCATGAGAGACTAGCTGAAGGTGTCTGGACGGGCAAATTTAACTCTCATTTCCCACCTGGAAGAGGAATTAACCAAAGGCTCAGCGGGCCATGCCGGAACCACTCTAGGGCCTGAAGCAGTCCTGCGGTGTTGCGGCCAGCTCACAAGAAAGCAAGTTGAAGAAAGGAGCTCAGGGGCACTGTCATTCACAAACCTGCAGAGTTATAAATGACAGCTATCGTCCAAAAATGTATTGAAGTAAGGCTGCCAAGAGGACTTGAAAGCGGGGCAGAATTGCAGGAAACCGATTTCAGGAGGTAGACTGGAATTGCATGTAAAGCATAGGAAAAGAGACAGAACGTCCACAATGATGCACTTGGCCAAAAAGGGCGTATGTGTTTTTTCCTGAATATATTCAGGAAAAAATGCATACGCCCTTTTTGGCCAACCAAGCAAGCTTGCAAAGGAAATCTGCACTACAATGAAGTCTCACTTCCCCCCGGTCAAAAGGGCCATCTGAAAAAAGTGTAAAATCCAGAAAGGCAGGACAGGCCATGGAGACCTGGGAGCCTTGTTATGCTTATGGGCGGGATGTAAATTGCCAACAGCCACTCTGGAGAAGTGTATGGTGTTTCCTGAAAATCCAAAAAACAAAGCAACAGAGCCTAGGACACTTCCACTTATGGTCCTATAGCTTAGGGAAATTAAAATCAAGAAGACACAGCCACCCCAAAGTTTGGGACAGCTCTGTTTACAAGAACCTCATTTACGTTACAAGTTCAATATCACAGAAAGCGAAAAATGGATAAAGAAGTTGTGGTACTTACGTACAATGCAATATCACTCAGCAATGAAATCTATGTCATCAGGCCCGTAGCAGCATAATGAGTGGATTCAGGTACGATGATTCTAAGTGAAATAAGGCACACAGAAAAAGAAACATCATAAGATATCACTAAAACACGGAATGTAAACTTGGCTACACAGGAACTGAATTACAAAACAGAACAGGGTCTCAAATGTAGAAAACCAACTTATGCTTGCTGAAGGGGAAAGGTGAGTTGGGGTGCTGCATAAAACCAGAGATTGAAATTAGCACAGATACCGTTCCATAAGCCAAATATGTAATAGACAAGAGCTACTCCTTGCTCAACGAAGTGGACTCAACACCCCATATTAAACGCCTAAGAATATACCTGACTAGTAAGAATCTTAAAACCTATGGATTTCTATGTCTCCGAAAGAGAATCAAGCGTGTGTACAGCAGCATAAACGCAGCAGTGATAGGATTGGTGGGGTTCGGTGAGCAAATGCAGACCCTTTGAAGTCATATTGCATGGTACACATTCCATGGGTCTCAACTCTCCACGTTTAAAGGATTCTTCCTTCAGCTAAAACATGCATGTGGAACCCAGAGTATGATCCACCGTGTGATCGGGAAACGTGTTCAAATGTGTCTCAGTTTTCGTCCCCTGGTACTCGGGTGTAACATTCCAGACGCTTTACTAACACTCTCCCCACTTGGAGAGTCAGTGCCTTTAACACCCAGTTTGGCCCAATTTGCAATTTCTGTGTAAAATGAACAGGAATAGGGAGAACCAGTGAGAGACTAGCTGGAGGTGTCTGGACGGGCAAATTTAACTCTCATTTCCCACCAGGAAGAGGAATTAACCAAAGGCTAAGCGTGCCGTGCCGGAACCACACTAGGGCCTGAAGCAATCCTGCGGTGTTGCGGCCAGCTCACAAGAAAGGGAGTTGAAGAAAGGAGCTCAGGGGCACTGTAATTCACAAACGTGCAGAGTTATAAATGACAGCTATCGTCCAAAAATATATTGAAGTAAGGCTGCCAAGAGGACTTGAAAGCGGGGCAGAATTGCAGGAAACCGATTTCAGGAGGTAGACTGGAATTGCATGTAAAACATAGGAAAAGAGGCAGAACGTCCACAATGATGCACTTGGCAAAAAAGGGCGTATGCGTTATTTCCTGAATATATTCAGGAAAAAACGCATATGCCCTTTTTGGACAGCCAAGCAAGCTTGCAAAGGAAATCTGCACTACAATGAACTCTCACTGCCCCCTGGTCAAAAGGGCCATCTGAAAAAAGTGTAAAATCCAGAAAGGCAGGACAGGCCGTGGAGAACTGGGACCCTTGTTATACTGAAGGGCGGGTTGAAATTTGCCAACAGCCACTCTGGAGAAGTGTATGGTGTTTCCTGACACATCTAAAAAACAAAGCAACAGAGCCTAGGGCACTTCCACTTATGGTCCTATAGCTTAGGGAAATTAAAATCAAAAAGACACAGCCACCCCAAAGTTTGGGACGCCTCTGTTTACAAGAACCTCGTTTACGGTACAACTTCAATAACACAGAAAGCGAAAAATGGATAAACACGTTGTGGTACTTACGTACAATGCAATATCACTCAGCAATGAAATCTATGTCATCAGGCCCGTAGCAGCATAATGAGTGGATTCAGGTACGATGATTCTAAGTGAAATAAGTCACACTGAAAAAGAAACATCATAAGATATCACTACTACACGGAATTTAAACTTGGCTACACAGGAACTGAATTACAAAACACAACAGGGTCTCAAATGTAGAAAACCAACTTATGCTTGCTTAAGGGGAAAGGTGAGTTGGGGTGCTGCATAAAACCAGAGATTGAAATTAGCACACATACCATTCCGTAAGCCAAATATGTAATAGACAACAGCTACTCCTTGCTCACGAAGTGGACTCAACACCCCATATTAAACGCCTAAGAATATACCTGACTAGTAAGAATCTTAAAACCTATGGATTTATATGTCTCCGAAAGAGATTCAAGCGTGTGTACAGCGGCATAAACGCAGCAGTGATAGGATTGGTGAGGTTCGGTGAGCAAATGCAGACCCTTTGAAGTCATATTGCATAGTACCCATTCCATGGGTCTCAACTCTCCAGGTTTAAGGGATTCTTCTTTCAGCTTAAACATGCATGTGGAACCCAGAGTATGATCCACATTGTGATCGAGAAACGTGTTCAAATGTGT
The DNA here is from genome assembly GCF_937001465.1 of Orcinus orca. NCBI lineage: Eukaryota > Metazoa > Chordata > Mammalia > Artiodactyla > Delphinidae > Orcinus > Orcinus orca. The sequence goes on along the minus strand of NC_064562.1, from coordinate 62,845,772 downwards.
CTCAGTTTTCGTCCCCTGGTACTCGGGTGCAACATTCCAGACGCTTTACTAACACTCTCCCCACTTGGAGAGTCAGTGCCTTTAACCTCCCGTTTGGCCCAGTATGCAAATACTGCGGAAAATGAACAGGAATAGGGAAAACCAATGAGAGACTAGCTGGAGGTATCTGGACGGGAAAATTTAACTCTCATTTCCCACCAGGAAGAGGAATTAACCAAAGGCTCAGCGTGCCATTTTAGAACCACACTAGGGCCTGAAGCAATCCTGCGGTGTTGCGGCCAGCTCACAAGAAAGCGAGTTGAAGAAAGGAGCTCAGGGGCACTGTAATTCACAAACCTGCAGAGTTATAAATGACAGCTATCATCCAAAAATATACTGAAGTAAGGCTGACAAGAGGACTTGAAAGTGGGGCAGAATTGCAGGAAACCGATTTCAGGAGGTAGACTGGAATTGCATGTAAAGCATAGGAAATGAGGCAGAAAGTCCACAATGATGCACTTGGCCAAAAAGGGCGTATGCGTTTTTTCCTGAATATATTCAGGAAAAAACGCAAACGCCCTTTTTGGCCAACCAAGCAAGCTTGCAAAGGAAATCTGCACTACAATGAAGTCTCACTGCCCCCTGGTGAAAAGGGCCATCTGAAAAAAGTGTAAAATCCAGAAAGGCAAGACAGGCCATGGAGAACTGGGAGCCTTGTCATGCTGAAGGGTGGGATGTAAATTGCCAACAGCCACTCTGGAAAAGTGTATGGTGTTTCCAGAAACATCTACAAAACAAAGCAACAGAGCCTAGGGCACTTCCACTTATGGTCCTATAGCTTAGGGAAATTAAAATCAAAAAGACACAGCCACCCCAAAGTTTGGGATGGCTCTGTTTACAAGAACCTCGTTTACGGTACAAGTTCAATATCACAGATAGTGAAAAATGGATAAAGAAGTTGTGGCACTTACGTACCATGCAATATCACTCAGCATTGAAATCTATGTCATCAGGCCCGTAGCAGCATAATGAGTGGATTCAGGTACGATGATTCTAAGTGAAATAAGTCACACAGAAAAAGAAACATCATAAGATATCACTAATACACGGAATGTAAACTTGGCTACACAGGAACTGAATTACAAAACAGAACAGGGTCTCAAATGTAGAAAACCAACTTATGCTTGCTTAAGGGGAAAGGTGAGTTGGGGTGCTGCATAAAACCAGAGATTGAAATTAGCACAGATACCATTCCATAAGCCAAATATGTAATAGACAAGAGCTACTCCTTGCTCAACGAAGTGGACTCAACACCCCATATTAAACGCCTAAGAATATACCTGACTAGTAAGAATCTTAAAACCTATGGATTTATATGTCTCCGAAAGAGAATCAAGTGTGTGTACAGCGGCATAAACGCAGCAGTGATAGGATTGGTGAGGATTGGTGAGCAAATGCAGACCCTTTGATGTCATATTGCATGGTACCCATTCCATGGGTCTTAACTCTGCAGGTTTAAGGGATTCTTCCTTCAGCGAAAACATGCATGTGGAACCCAGAGTATGATCTACCGTGTGATCGGGAAACGTGTTCAAATGTGTCTCAGTGTTCGTCCCCTGGTACTCGGATGGAACATTCCAGATGCTTTACTAACACTCTCCCCACTTGGAGAGTCAGTGCCTTTAACTCCTGTTTGGCCCAGTTTGTAATTTCTGCGGAAAATGAACAGGAATACAGAGAACCAATGAGGGACTAGATGGAGGTGTCTGGACGGGCAAATTTAACTCTCATTACCACATGGAAGAGGATTTAACCAAAGGCTCAGCGTGCCGTGCTGGAATCACACTAGGGCCTGAAGCAATCCTGCGGTGTTGCGGCCAGCTCACAAGAAAGCGAGTGGAAGAAAGGAACCTAGTGGCACTGTAATTCACAAACCGGCAGAGTTATAAATGACAGCTATCATTAAAAAATATATTCAAGTAAGGCTGCCAAGAGGACTTGAAAGCGGGGCAGAATTGCAGGAAACCGATTTCAGGAGGTAGACTGGAATTGCATGTAAAGCATAGAAAAAGAAGCAGAACGTCCACAATGATGCACTTGGCCAAAAAGGGCGTATGCGTTTTTTCCTGAATATATTCAGGAATAAACGCATACGCCCTTTTTGGCCAACCAAGCAAGCTTGCAAAGGAAATCTTCACTATAATGAAGTCTCACTGCCCCCAGGTAAAAAGGGCCATCTGAAAAAAGTGTAAAATCCAGAAAGGCAGGACAGGCCATGGAGAACTGGGAGCCTTGTTATGCTGATGGGCGGGATGTAAATTGCCAACAGCCACTCTAGAGAAGTGTATGGTGTTTCCTGAAACATCTAAAAAACAAAGCAACAGAGCCTAGGGCACTTCCACTTATGGTCCTATAGCTTAGGGAAATTAAAATCAGAAAGACACAGCCACCCCAAAGTTTGGGACGGCTCTGTTTACAAGAACCTCGTTTACGGTACAAGTTCTATATCACAGAAAGCGAAAAATGGATAAAGAAGTTGTGGTACTTACGTACAATGTAATATCACTCAGCAATGAAATCTATGTCATCAGGCCCGTAGCAGCATAATGAGTGGATTCATGTACGATGATTCTAAGTGAAATAAGTCACACAGAAAAAGAAACATCATAAGATATCACTAATACACGGAATGTAAACTTGGCTACACAGGAACTGAATTACAAAACAGAACAGGGTCTCAAATGTAGAACACCAACTTATGCTTCCTTAAGGGGAAAGGTGAGTTGGGGTGCTGCATAAAACCAGAGATTGAAATTAGCACAGATACCGTTCCATAAGCCAAATATGTAATAGACAAGAGCTACTCCTTGCTCAACGAAGTGGACCCAACACCCCATATTAAACGCCTAAGAATATACCTGACTAGTAAGAATCTTAAAACCTATGGATTTATATGTCTCCGAAAGAGAATCAAGCGTGTGTACAGTGGCATAAACGCAGCAGTGATAGGATTGGTGAGGTTCGGTGAGCAAATGCAGACCCTTTGAAGTCATATTGCATAGTACCCATTCCATGGGTCTCAACTCTCCAGGTTTAAGGGATTCTTCTTTCAGCTTAAACATGCATGTGGAACCCAGAGTATGATCCACATTGTGATCGAGAAACGTGTTCAAATGTGTCTCAGTTTTCGTCCCCTGGTACTCGGGTGCAACATTCCAGACGCTTTACTAACACTCTCCCCACTTGGAGAGTCAGTGCCTTTAACCTCCCGTTTGGCCCAGTATGCAAATACTGCGGAAAATGAACAGGAATAGGGAAAACCAATGAGAGACTAGCTGGAGGTATCTGGACGGGAAAATTTAACTCTCATTTCCCACCAGGAAGAGGAATTAACCAAAGGCTCAGCGTGCCATTTTAGAACCACACTAGGGCCTGAAGCAATCCTGCGGTGTTGCGGCCAGCTCACAAGAAAGCGAGTTGAAGAAAGGAGCTCAGGGGCACTGTAATTCACAAACCTGCAGAGTTATAAATGACAGCTATCATCCAAAAATATACTGAAGTAAGGCTGACAAGAGGACTTGAAAGTGGGGCAGAATTGCAGGAAACCGATTTCAGGAGGTAGACTGGAATTGCATGTAAAGCATAGGAAATGAGGCAGAAAGTCCACAATGATGCACTTGGCCAAAAAGGGCGTATGCGTTTTTTCCTGAATATATTCAGGAAAAAACGCAAACGCCCTTTTTGGCCAACCAAGCAAGCTTGCAAAGGAAATCTGCACTACAATGAAGTCTCACTGCCCCCTGGTGAAAAGGGCCATCTGAAAAAAGTGTAAAATCCAGAAAGGCAAGACAGGCCATGGAGAACTGGGAGCCTTGTCATGCTGAAGGGTGGGATGTAAATTGCCAACAGCCACTCTGGAAAAGTGTATGGTGTTTCCAGAAACATCTACAAAACAAAGCAACAGAGCCTAGGGCACTTCCACTTATGGTCCTATAGCTTAGGGAAATTAAAATCAAAAAGACACAGCCACCCCAAAGTTTGGGATGGCTCTGTTTACAAGAACCTCGTTTACGGTACAAGTTCAATATCACAGATAGTGAAAAATGGATAAAGAAGTTGTGGCACTTACGTACCATGCAATATCACTCAGCATTGAAATCTATGTCATCAGGCCCGTAGCAGCATAATGAGTGGATTCAGGTACGATGATTCTAAGTGAAATAAGTCACACAGAAAAAGAAACATCATAAGATATCACTAATACACGGAATGTAAACTTGGCTACACAGGAACTGAATTACAAAACAGAACAGGGTCTCAAATGTAGAAAACCAACTTATGCTTGCTTAAGGGGAAAGGTGAGTTGGGGTGCTGCATAAAACCAGAGATTGAAATTAGCACAGATACCATTCCATAAGCCAAATATGTAATAGACAAGAGCTACTCCTTGCTCAACGAAGTGGACTCAACACCCCATATTAAACGCCTAAGAATATACCTGACTAGTAAGAATCTTAAAACCTATGGATTTATATGTCTCCGAAAGAGAATCAAGTGTGTGTACAGCGGCATAAACGCAGCAGTGATAGGATTGGTGAGGATTGGTGAGCAAATGCAGACCCTTTGATGTCATATTGCATGGTACCCATTCCATGGGTCTTAACTCTGCAGGTTTAAGGGATTCTTCCTTCAGCGAAAACATGCATGTGGAACCCAGAGTATGATCTACCGTGTGATCGGGAAACGTGTTCAAATGTGTCTCAGTGTTCGTCCCCTGGTACTCGGATGGAACATTCCAGATGCTTTACTAACACTCTCCCCACTTGGAGAGTCAGTGCCTTTAACTCCTGTTTGGCCCAGTTTGTAATTTCTGCGGAAAATGAACAGGAATACAGAGAACCAATGAGGGACTAGATGGAGGTGTCTGGACGGGCAAATTTAACTCTCATTACCACATGGAAGAGGATTTAAGCAAAGGCTCAGCGTGCCGTGCTGGAATCACACTAGGGCCTGAAGCAATCCTGCGGTGTTGCGGCCAGCTCACAAGAAAGCGAGTGGAAGAAAGGAACCTAGTGGCACTGTAATTCACAAACCGGCAGAGTTATAAATGACAGCTATCATTAAAAAATATATTCAAGTAAGGCTGCCAAGAGGACTTGAAAGCGGGGCAGAATTGCAGGAAACCGATTTCAGGAGGTAGACTGGAATTGCATGTAAAGCATAGAAAAAGAAGCAGAACGTCCACAATGATGCACTTGGCCAAAAAGGGCGTATGCGTTTTTTCCTGAATATATTCAGGAATAAACGCATACGCCCTTTTTGGCCAACCAAGCAAGCTTGCAAAGGAAATCTTCACTATAATGAAGTCTCACTGCCCCCAGGTAAAAAGGGCCATCTGAAAAAAGTGTAAAATCCAGAAAGGCAGGACAGGCCATGGAGAACTGGGAGCCTTGTTATGCTGATGGGCGGGATGTAAATTGCCAACAGCCACTCTAGAGAAGTGTATGGTGTTTCCTGAAACATCTAAAAAACAAAGCAACAGAGCCTAGGGCACTTCCACTTATGGTCCTATAGCTTAGGGAAATTAAAATCAGAAAGACACAGCCACCCCAAAGTTTGGGACGGCTCTGTTTACAAGAACCTCGTTTACGGTACAAGTTCTATATCACAGAAAGCGAAAAATGGATAAAGAAGTTGTGGTACTTACGTACAATGTAATATCACTCAGCAATGAAATCTATGTCATCAGGCCCGTAGCAGCATAATGAGTGGATTCATGTACGATGATTCTAAGTGAAATAAGTCACACAGAAAAAGAAACATCATAAGATATCACTAATACACGGAATGTAAACTTGGCTACACAGGAACTGAATTACAAAACAGAACAGGGTCTCAAATGTAGAACACCAACTTATGCTTCCTTAAGGGGAAAGGTGAGTTGGGGTGCTGCATAAAACCAGAGATTGAAATTAGCACAGATACCGTTCCATAAGCCAAATATGTAATAGACAAGAGCTACTCCTTGCTCAACGAAGTGGACCCAACACCCCATATTAAACGCCTAAGAATATACCTGACTAGTAAGAATCTTAAAACCTATGGATTTATATGTCTCCGAAAGAGAATCAAGCGTGTGTACAGTGGCATAAACGCAGCAGTGATAGGATTGGTGAGGTTCGGTGAGCAAATGCAGACCCTTTGAAGTCATACTGCATGGTACCCATTCCATGGGTCTCAACTCTCCAGGTTTAAGGGATTCTTCATTCAGCTTAAACATGCATGTGGAACCCAGAGTATGATCCACATTGTGATCGAGAAACGTGTTCAAATGTGTCTCAGTTTTCCTACCCTGGTACTCGGGTGCAACATTCCAGATGCTTTACTAACACTCTCCCCACTTGGAGAGTCAGTGCCTTTAACCTCCTGTTTGGCCCAGTTTGCAATTTCTGTGGAAAATGAACAGGAATAGCGAGAACCCATGAGAGACTAGCTAGAGGTGACTGGAAGGGAAAATTTAACTCTCATTTCCCACCAGGAAGAGGAATTAAGCAAAGGCTCAGCATGCCGCCGGAACCACACTAGGGCCTGAAGCAATCCTGCGGTGTTGCGGCCAGCTCACAAAAAAGCGAGTTGAAGAAAGGACCTCAGGGGCACTGTAATTCACAAACCTGCAGAGTTATAAATGACAGCTATCGTCCAAAAATATATTGAAGTAAGGCTGACAAGAGGACTTGAAAGTGGGGCAGAATTGCAGGAAACCGATTTCAGGAGGTAGACTGGAATTGCATGTAAAGCATAGGAAAAGAGGCAGAACGTCCACAATGATGCACTTGGCCAAAAAGGGCGTATGCGTTTTTTCCTGAATATATTCAGGAAAAAACGCATATGCACTTTTTGGCCAACCAAGCAAGCTTGCAAAGGAAATCTGCACTACAATGAAGTCTCACTGCCCCCCGGTCAAAAGGGCCATCTGAAAAAAGTGTAAAATCCAGAAAGGCAGGACAGGCCATGGAGAACTGGGAGCCTTGTTATGCTGATGGGCGGGATGTAAATTGACAACTGCCACTCTGGAGAAGTGTATGGTGTTTCCTGACACATCTAAAAAACAAAGCAACAGAGCCTAGGGCACTTCCACTTATGGTCCTATAGCTTAGGGAAATTAAAATCAAAAAGACACAGCCACCCCAAAGTTTGGGACGCCTCTGTTTACAAGAACCTCGTTTACGGTACAACTTCAATAACACAGAAAGCGAAAAATGGATAAACACGTTGTGGTACTTACGTACAATGCAATATCACTCAGCAATGAAATCTATGTCATCAGGCCCGTAGCAGCATAATGAGTGGATTCAGGTACGATGATTCTAAGTGAAATAAGTCACACAGAAAAAGAAACATCATAAGATATCACTACTACACGGAATTTAAACTTGGCTACACAGGAACTGAATTACAAAACAGAACAGGGTCTCAAATGCAGAAAACCAACTTATGCTTGCTTAAGGGGAAAGGTGAGTTGGGGTGCTGCATAAAACAAGAGATTGAAATTAGCACAGATACTGTTCCATAAGCCAAATATGTAATAGACAAGAGCTACTCCTTGCTCAACGAAGTGGACTCAACACCCCATATTAAACACCTAAGAATATACCTGACTACTAAGAATCTTAAAACCTATGGATTTATATGTCTCTGAAAGAGAATCAAGCATGTGTACAGCAACATAAACGCAGCAGTGATAGGATTGGTGAGGTTCGGTGAGCAAATGCAAACCCTTTGAAATCATATTGCATTGTACCCATTCCATGGATCTCAACTCTCTAGGTTTAAGGGATTCTTCCTTCAGCTAAAACATGCATGTGGAACCCAGAGTATGATCCACCGTGTGATCGGGAAACGTGTTCAAATGTGTCTCAGTTTTCGTCCCCTGGTACTCGGGTGCAACATTCCAGACGCTTTACTAACACTCTCCCCACTTGGAGAGTCAGTGCCTTTAACCTCCTGTTTGGTCTAAAGGCAATTTCTGCGGAAAATGAACAGGAATAGGGAGAACAAATGAGAGACTAGCTGGAGGTGCCTGGACGGGCAAATTTAACTCTCATTTCCCACCAGGAGAGGAATTAACCAAAGGCTCAGCGTGCCATGCCGGAACCACACTAGGGCCTGAAGCAATCCTGCAGTGTTGCGACCAGCTCACAAGAAATCGAGTTGAAGAAAGGAGCTCAGGGGCACTGTAATTCACATACCTGCAGAGTTATAAATGACAGCTATCGTCCAAAAATATATTGAAGTAAGGCTGCCAAGAGGACTTGAAAGCGGGCCAGAATTGCAGGAAACCGATTTCAGGAGGTAGACTGGAATTGCATGTAAAGCATAGGAAAAGAGGCAGAACGTCCACAATGATGCACTTGGCCAAAAAGGGCGTATGCATTTTTTCCTGAATATATTCAGGAAAAAACGCATACGCCCTTTTTGGCCAACCAAGCAAGCTTGCAAAGGAAATCTGCACTACAATGAAGTCTCACTGCCCCCCAGTCAAAAGGGCCATCTGAAAAAAGTGTGAAATCCAAAAAGGCAGGACAGGCCGTGGAGAACTGGGAGCCTTGTTATGCTGAAGGGCGGTATGAAAATTGCCAACAGCCACTCTGGAGAAGTGTATGGTGTTTCCTGAAACATCTAAAAAACAAACCAACAGAGCCTAGGACGCTTCCACTTATGGTCCTATAGCTTAGGGAAATTAAAATCAAAAAGACACAGCTACCCCAAAGTTTGGGACGGTTCTGTTTACAAGAACCTCGTTTACGGTACAAGTTCAATATCACAGAAAGCGAAAAATGGATAAAGAAGTTGTGGTTCTTACGTACAATGCAATATCACTCAGCAATGAAATCTATGTCATCAGGCCCGTAGCAGCATAATGAGTGGATTCAGGTACGATGATTCTAAGCGAAATAAGTCACACAGAAAAAGAAACATCATAAGATATCACTACTACACGGAATCTAAACTTGGCTACACAGGAACTGAATTACAAAACAGAACTGGGTCTCAAATGTAGAAAACCAACTTATGCTTGCTTAACGGGAAAGGTGAGTTGGGGTGCTGCATAAAACCAGAGATTGAAATTAGCACACATACCGTTCCATAAGCCAAATATGTAATAGACAAGAGATACTCCTTGCTCAACGAAGTGGACTCAACACCCCATATTAAACGCCTAAGAATATACCTGACTAGTAAGAATCTTAAAACCTATGGATTGATATGTCTCTGAAAGAGAATCAAGCATGTGTACAGCGGCATAAACGCAGCAGTGATAGGATTGGTGAGGTTTGGTGAGCAAATGCAGACCCTTTGAAGTCATATTGCATGGTACCCATTCCATGGGTCTCAACTCTCCAGGTTTAAGGGATTCTTCCTTCATCTAAAACATGCATATGAAACCCAGAGTATGATCCACCGTGTGATTGGGAAACGTGTTTAAATGTGTCTCAGTTTTCGTCCCCTGGTACTCGGGTGCAACATTCCAGACGCTTTACTAACTCTCCCCACTTGGAGAGTCAGTGCCTTTAACCTCCTCTTTGGCCCAGTTTGCAATTTCTGCGGAAAATGAACAGGAATAGGGAGAACCCATGAGAGACTAGCTGGAGGTGTCTGCACGGGCAAATTTAACTCTCATTTCCCACCAGGAAGAGGAATTAACCAAAGGCTCAGCGTGCTATTCCGGAACCACACTAGGGCCTGAAACAATCCTGTGGTGTTGCGGCCAGCTCACAAGAAAGCGAGTTGAAGAAAGGAGCTCGGGGCCCTGTCATTCACAAACCTGCAGTGTTATAAATGACAGCTATCGTCCAAAAATATATTGAAGTAAGGCTGCCAAGAGGACTTGAAAGCGGGGCAGAATTGCAGGAAACCGATTTCAGGAGGTAGACTGGAATTGCATGTAAAGCATAGGAAAAGAGGCAGAACGTCCACAATGATGCACTTGGCCAAAAAGGGCATATGCGTTTTTTCGTGAATATATTCAGGAAAAAACGCATACGCCCTTTTTGGCCAACCAAGCAAGCTTGCAAAGGAAATCTGCACTACAATGAAGTCTCACTGCCCCCTGGTCAAAAGGGCCATCTGAAAAAAGTGTAAAATCCAGAAAGGCAGGACAGGCCATGGAGAACTGGGAGCCTTGTTATGCTGATGGGCGGGATGTAAATTGACAACTGCCACTCTGGAGAAGTGTATGGTGTTTCCTGACACATCTAAAAAACAAAGCAACAGAGCCTAGGGCACTTCCACTTATGGTCCTATAGCTTAGGGAAATTAAAATCAAAAAGACACAGCCACCCCATAGTTTGGGACGCCTCTGTTTACAAGAACCTCGTTTACGGTACAACTTCAATAACACAGAAAGCGAAAAATGGATAAACACGTTGTGGTACTTACGTACAATGCAATATCACTCAGCAATGAAATCTATGTCATCAGGCCCGTAGCAGCATAATGAGTGGATTCAGGTACGATGATTCTAAGTGAAATAAGTCACACAGAAAAAGAAACATCATAAGATATCACTACTACACGGAATTTAAACTTGGCTACACAGGAACTGAATTACAAAACAGAACAGGGTCTCAAATGCAGAAAACCAACTTATGCTTGCTTAAGGGGAAAGGTGAGTTGGGGTGCTGCATAAAACAAGAGATTGAAATTAGCACAGATACTGTTCCATAAGCCAAATATGTAATAGACAAGAGCTACTCCTTGCTCAACGAAGTGGACTCAACACCCCATATTAAACACCTAAGAATATACCTGACTACTAAGAATCTTAAAACCTATGGATTTATATGTCTCTGAAAGAGAATCAAGCATGTGTACAGCAACATAAACGCAGCAGTGATAGGATTGGTGAGGTTCGGTGAGCAAATGCAAACCCTTTGAAATCATATTGCATTGTACCCATTCCATGGATCTCAACTCTCCAGGTTTAAGGGATTCTTCCTTCAGCTAAAACATGCATGTGGAACCCAGAGTATGATCCACCGTGTGATCGGGAAACGTGTTCAAATGTGTCTCAGTTTTCGTCCCCTGGTACTCGGGTGCAACATTCCAGACGCTTTACTAACACTCTCCCCACTTGGAGAGTCAGTGCCTTTAACCTCCTGTTTGGTCTAAAGGCAATTTCTGCGGAAAATGAACAGGAATAGGGAGAACAAATGAGAGACTAGCTGGAGGTGCCTGGACGGGCAAATTTAACTCTCATTTCCCACCAGGAGAGGAATTAACCAAAGGCTCAGCGTGCCATGCCGGAACCACACTAGGGCCTGAAGCAATCCTGCAGTGTTGCGACCAGCTCACAAGAAATCGAGTTGAAGAAAGGAGCTCAGGGGCACTGTAATTCACATACCTGCAGAGTTATAAATGACAGCTATCGTCCAAAAATATATTGAAGTAAGGCTGCCAAGAGGACTTGAAAGCGGGCCAGAATTGCAGGAAACCGATTTCAGGAGGTAGACTGGAATTGCATGTAAAGCATAGGAAAAGAGGCAGAACGTCCACAATGATGCACTTGGCCAAAAAGGGCGTATGCATTTTTTCCTGAATATATTCAGGAAAAAAAGCATACGCCCTTTTTGGCCAACCAAGCAAGCTTGCAAAGGAAATCTGCACTACAATGAAGTCTCACTGCCCCCCAGTCAAAAGGGCCATCTGAAAAAAGTGTGAAATCCAAAAAGGCAGGACAGGCCGTGGAGAACTGGGAGCCTTGTTATGCTGAAGGGCGGTATGAAAATTGCCAACAGCCACTCTGGAGAAGTGTATGGTGTTTCCTGAAACATCTAAAAAACAAACCAACAGAGCCTAGGACGCTTCCACTTATGGTCCTATAGCTTAGGGAAATTAAAATCAAAAAGACACAGCTACCCCAAAGTTTGGGACGGTTCTGTTTACAAGAACCTCGTTTACGGTACAAGTTCAATATCACAGAAAGCGAAAAATGGATAAAGAAGTTGTGGTTCTTACGTACAATGCAATATCACTCAGCAATGAAATCTATGTCATCAGGCCCGTAGCAGCATAATGAGTGGATTCAGGTACGATGATTCTAAGCGAAATAAGTCACACAGAAAAAGAAACATCATAAGATATCACTACTACACGGAATCTAAACTTGGCTACACAGGAACTGAATTACAAAACAGAACTGGGTCTCAAATGTAGAAAACCAACTTATGCTTGCTTAACGGGAAAGGTGAGTTGGGGTGCTGCATAAAACCAGAGATTGAAATTAGCACACATACCGTTCCATAAGCCAAATATGTAATAGACAAGAGATACTCCTTGCTCAACGAAGTGGACTCAACACCCCATATTAAACGCCTAAGAATATACCTGACTAGTAAGAATCTTAAAACCTATGGATTGATATGTCTCTGAAAGAGAATCAAGCATGTGTACAGCGGCATAAACGCAGCAGTGATAGGATTGGTGAGGTTTGGTGAGCAAATGCAGACCCTTTGAAGTCATATTGCATGGTACCCATTCCATGGGTCTCAACTCTCCAGGTTTAAGGGATTCTTCCTTCATCTAAAACATGCATATGAAACCCAGAGTATGATCCACCGTGTGATTGGGAAACGTGTTTAAATGTGTCTCAGTTTTCGTCCCCTGGTACTCGGGTGCAACATTCCAGACGCTTTACTAACTCTCCCCACTTGGAGAGTCAGTGCCTTTAACCTCCTCTTTGGCCCAGTTTGCAATTTCTGCGGAAAATGAACAGGAATAGGGAGAACCCATGAGAGACTAGCTGGAGGTGTCTGCACGGGCAAATTTAACTCTCATTTCCCACCAGGAAGAGGAATTAACCAAAGGCTCAGCGTGCTATTCCGGAACCACACTAGGGCCTGAAACAATCCTGTGGTGTTGCGGCCAGCTCACAAGAAAGCGAGTTGAAGAAAGGAGCTCGGGGCCCTGTCATTCACAAACCTGCAGTGTTATAAATGACAGCTATCGTCCAAAAATATATTGAAGTAAGGCTGCCAAGAGGACTTGAAAGCGGGGCAGAATTGCAGGAAACCGATTTCAGGAGGTAGACTGGAATTGCATGTAAAGCATAGGAAAAGAGGCAGAACGTCCACAATGATGCACTTGGCCAAAAAGGGCATATGCGTTTTTTCGTGAATATATTCAGGAAAAAACACATACGCCCTTTTTGGCCAACCAAGCAAGCTTGCAAAGGAAATCTGCACTACAATGAAGTCTCACTGCCCCCTGGTCAAAAGGGCCATCTGAAAAAAGTGTAAAATCCAGAAAGGCAGGACAGGCCATGGAGAACTGGGAGCCTTGTTATGCTGATGGGCGGGATGTAAATTGCCAACAGCCACTCTGGAAAAGTGTATGGTGTTTCCTGAAACATCTAAAAAACAAAGCAACAGAGCCTAGGGCACTTCCACTTATGGTCCTATAGCTTAGGGAAATTAAAATCAAAAAGACACAGCCACCCCAAATTTTGGGACGGCTCTGTTTACAAGACCTCGTTTACGGTACAAGTTCAATATCACAGAAAGCGAAAAATGGATAAAGAAGTTGTGGTAATTACGTAAAATGCAATATCACTCAGCAATGAAATCTATGTCATCAGGCCCGTAGCAGCATAATGAGCGGATTCAGATACGATGATTCTATGTGAAATAAGTCACACAGAAAAAGAAACATCATAAGATATCACTACTACACGGAATGTAAACTTGGCTACACAGGAACTGAATTACAAAACAGAACAGGGTCTCAAATGTAGAACACCAACTTATGCTTGCTTAAGGGGAAAGGTGAGTTGGGGTGCTGCATAAAACCAGAGATTGAAATTAGCACAGATACAGTTCCATAAGCCAAATATGTAATAGACAAGAGCTACTCCTTGCTCAAAGAAGTGGACTCAACACCCCATATTAAACGCCTAAGAATATACCTGAGTAGTAAGAATCTGAACACCTATAGATTTATATGTCTCCAAAAGAGAATCAAGCGTGTGTACAGCGGCATAAACGCAGCAGTGATAGGATTGGTGAGGTTTGGTGAGCAAATGCAGACCCTTTGAAGTCATATTGCATGGTACCCATTCCATGGGTCTCAACTCTCCAGGTTTAAGGGATTCTTCCTTCAGCTAAAACATGCATGTGGAACCCAGAGTATGATCCACCGTGTGAACGGGAAACGTGTTCAAATGTGTCTCAGTTTTCGTCCCCTGGTACTCGGGTGCAACATTCCAGACGCTTTACTAACTCTCCCCACTTGGAGAGTCAGTGCCTTTAACCTCCTGTTTGGCCCAGTTTGCAATTTCTGCGGAAAATGAACAGGAATAGTGAGAACCAATGAGAGACTAGCTGGAGGTGTCTGCACGGGCAAATTTAACTCTCATTTCGCACCAGGAAGAGGAATTAAGCAAAGGCTGAGTGTGCCATGCCGGAACCACACTAGGGCCTGAAGCAATCCTGCGGTGTTGCGGCCAGCTCACGAGAAAGCGAGTTGAAGAAAGGAGCTCAGGGGCACTGTAATTCACAAACCTGCAGAGTTATAAATGACAGCTATCGTCCAAAAATATATTGAAGTAAGGCTGCCAAGAGGACCTGAAAGCGGGGCAGAATTGCAGGAAACCGATTTCAGGAGGTAGACTGCAATTGCATGTAAAGCATAGGAAAAGAGGCAGAACGTCCACAATGATGCACTTGGCCAAAAAGTGCGTATGCGTTTTTTCCTGAATATATTCAGGAAAAAACGCATACGCCCTTTTTGGCTAACCAAGCAAGCTTGCAAAGGAAATCTGCACTACAATGAAGTCTCACTGCCCCCGGTCAAAAGGGCCATCTGAAAAAAGTGTAAAATCCAGAAAGGCAGGACAGGCCATGGAGAACTGGGAGCCTTGTTATGCTGATGGGCAGGATGTAAATTGCCAACAGCCACTCTGTAGAAGTGTACGGTGTTTCCTGAAACATCTAAAAAACAAAGCAACAGAGCCTAGGGCACTTCCACTTATGGTCCTATAGCTTAGGGAAATTAAAATCAAAAAGACACAGCCACCCCAAAGTTTGGGACGGCTCGGTTTACAAGAACCTCGTTTATGGTACAAGTTCAATATCGCAGAAAGCAAAAAAATGGATAAAGAATTTGTGGTACTTACGTACAATGCAATATCACTCAGCAATGAAATCTATCTCATGTGGCCCGAAGCAGCATAATGAGTGGATTTAGGTACGATGATTCTAAGTGAAATAAGTCACACAGAAAAAGAAACATCATAATATATCACTACTACACGGAATGTAAACTTGGCTACACAGGTACTGAATTAGGAAACAGAACAGGGTCTCAAATGTAGAAAACCAACTTATGCTTGCTTAAGGGGAAAGGTGAGTTGCGGTGCTGCATAAAACAAGAGACTGAAATTAGAACACATACCGTTCCATAAGCCAAATATGTAATGGACAAGAGCTACTCCTTGCTCAACGGAGTGGACTCAACACCCCATATTAAATGCCTAAGAATATACCTGACTAGTAACAATATTAAAACCTATGGATTTATATGTCTCCGAAAGAGAATCAAGCGTGTGTACAGCGGCATAAGCGCAGCAGTGATAGGATTGGTGATGTTCGGTGAGCAAATGCAGACCCTTTGAAGTCATATTGCATGGTACCCATTCTATGGGTCTCAACTCTCCAGGTTTAAGGGATTCTTCCTTCAGCTAAAACATGCATGTGGAACCCAGAGTATAATCCACTGTGTGATTGGGAAATGTGTTCAAATGTGTCTCAGTTTTCGTCCCCTGGTACTCGGGTGCAACATTCCAGACACTTTACTAACACTCTCCCCACTTGGAGAGTCAGTGCCTTTAAACTCCTTTTTGGCCCAGTTTGCAATTTCTGCGGAAAATGAACAGGAATACGGAGAACCAATGAGAGACTAGCTGGAGGTGTCTGGACGGGCAAATTTAACTCTCATTTCCCACCAGGAAGAGGTATTAACCAAAGGGTCAGCGTGCCATGCCGGAACCACTCTAGGGCCTGAAGCAATCCTGCGGTGTTGCGGCCAGCTCACAAGAAAGCGAGGTGAAGAAGGGAGCTCAGGGGCACTATTATTAACAAACCTGCAGCGTTATAAATGACAGCTATCGTCCAAAAATATATTGAAGTAAGGCTGCCAAGAGGACTTGAAAGCGGGGCAGAATTGCAGGAAACCGATTTCAGGAGGTAGACGGGAATTGCATGTAAAGCATAGGAAAAGAGCCAGAACGTCCACAATGATGCACTTGGCGAAAAAGGGCGTATGCGTTTTTTCCTGAATATATTCAGGAAAAAACGCGTAGGCACTTTTTGGCCAACCAAGCAAGCTTGCAAATTAAATCTGCACTACAATGAAGTCTCACTGCCCCCCGGTCAAAAGGGCCATCTGAAAAAAGTGTAAAATCCAGAAAGGCAGGACAGGCCATGGAGAACTGGGAGCCTTGTTATGCTGATGGGCGGGATGTAAATTGACAACTGCCACTCTGGAGAAGTGTATGGTGTTTCCTGAAACATCTAAAAAACAAAGCAACAGAGCCTAGGGCACTTGCACTTATGGTCCTATAGCTTAGGGAAATTAAAATCAAAAAGACACAGCCACCCCAAAGTTTGGGACGGCTCTGTTTACAAGAACCTCGTTTACGGTACAAGTTCAATACCACAGAAAGTGAAAAATGGATAAAGAAGTTGTGGTACTTACGTACAATGCAATATCACTCAGCAATGAAACCTATGTCATCAGGCCCGTAGCAGCATAATGAGTGGATTCAGGTACGATGAATCTAAGTGAAATAAGTCACACAGAAAAAGAAACATCATAAGATATCACTACTACACGGAACGTAAACTTGGCTACACAGGAACTGAATTACAAAACAGAACAGGGTCTCAAATGTAGAAAACCAGCTTATGCTTGCTTAAGGGGAAAGGTGAGTTGGGGTGCTGCATAAAACCAGAGATTGAAATTAGCACAGATACCGTTACTTAAGCCAAATATGTAATAGACAAGAGCTACTCCTTGCTCAATGAAGTGGACTCAACAACCCATATTAAACGCCTAAGACTATACCTGACTAGTAAGAATCTGAAAACCTATGGATTTATATGTCTCCGAAAGAGAATCAAGCATGTGTACAGCGGCATAAATGCAGCAGTGACAGGATTGGTGATGTTCGGTGAGCAAATGCAGACCTTTTGAAGTCATATTGCATGGTACCCATTCCATGGGTCTCAACTCTCCAGGTTTAAGGGATTCTTCCTTCAGATAAAACATGCATGTGGAACCCAGAGTATGATCCACCGTGTGATCGGGAAATGTGTTCAAATGTGTCTCACTTTTCGTCCCCTGGTACTCAGGAGCAACATTCCAGATGCTTTACTAACTGTCAACACTTGGAGAGTCAGTGCCTTTAACCTCCTGTTTGGCCCAGTTTGCAATTTCTGTGGAAAATGTACAGGAATAGGGAGAACCAATGAGAGACTAGCTGGAGTTGTCTGGACGGGAAAATTTAACTCTCATTTCCCACCAGGAAGAGGAATTAACTAAAGGCTCAGCGTGCCATGCCGGAACCACACTAGGGCCTGAAGCAATCCTGCGGTGTTGCGGCCAGCTCACAAGAAAGCGAGTTGAAGAAAGGAGCTCAGGGGCACTGTCATTCACAAACCTGCAGAGTTATAAATGACAGCTATCGTCCAAAAATATATTGAAGTAAGGCTGCCAAGAGGACTTGAAAGCGGGGCAGAATTGCAGGAAACCGATTTCAGGAGGTAGACTGGAATTGCATGTAAAGCATAGGAAAAGAGGCAGAACGTCCACAATGATGCACTTGGCCAAAAAGGGCGTATGCGTTTTTTCCTGAATGTATTCGGTAAAAAACTCATACACACTTTTTGGCCAACCAAGCAAGCTTGCAAAGGAAATCTGCACGACAATGAAGTCTCACTGCCCCCCGGTCAAAAGGGCCATTTGAAAAAAGTGTAAAATCCAGAAAGGCAGGACAGGCCATGGAGAACTGGGAGCCTTGTTATGCTGATGGGCGGGATGTAAATTGCCAACAGCCACTCTGGAGAAGTGTATGGTGTTTCCTGAAACATCTAAAAAACAAAGCAACAGAGCCTAGGGCACTTCCACTTATGGTCCTATAGCTTAGGGAAATTAAAATCAAAAAGACACAGCCACCCCGAAGTTTGGGACGGCTCTGTTTTCAAGAACCTCGTTTACGGTACATGTTCAATATCGCAGAAAGCGAAAAATGGATAAAGAAGTTGTGGTACTTACGTACAATGCAATATCACTCAGCAATGAAATCTATGTCATCAGGCCCGTAGCAGCATAATGAGTGGATTCAGGTACGATGATTCTAAGTGAAATAAGTCACACAGAAAAAGAAACTTCATAAGATATCAATACTAAACGGAATGTAAACTTGGCTACACAGGGACTGAATTACAAAACAGAACAGGATCTCCAATGTAGAACACCAACTTATGCTTGCTTAAGGGGAAAGGTGAGTTGGGGTGCTGCATAAAACCAGAGATTGAAATGAGCACAGATACCGTTCCATAAGCCAAATATGTAATAGACAAGAGCTACTCCTTGCTCAGCGAAGTAGACTCAACATCCCATATTAAACGCATAAGAATATACCTGACTAGTAAGAATCTTAAAACCTATGGATTTATATGTCTCCGAAAGAGAATCAAGCATGTGTACAGCGGCATAAATGCAGCATTGATAGGATTGGTGAGGATCGGTGAGCAAATGCAGACACTGTGAAGTCATCTTGCATGGTACCCATTCCATGGGTCTCAACTCTCCAAGTTTAAGGGATTCTTCCTTCAGCTAAAACATGCATGTGGAACCCAGAGTATGACCCACCATGTGATCGGGAAATGTGTTCAAATGTGTCTCAGTTTTCGTCCCCTGGTACTCGGGTGCGAGATTCCAGACGCTTTACTAACACTCTCCCCACTTGGAGAGTCAGTGCCTTTAACCTCCTGTTTGGCCCAGTTTGCAAATTATGCGGAAAATGAACAGGAATAGGGAGAACCAAAGAGAGACTAGCTGGAGGTGTCTGGATGGGCAAATTTTACTCTCATTTCCCAGCAGGAAGAGGAATTAACCAAAGGCTCAGCATGCCGTGCCGGAACCACACTAGGGCCTGAAGCAATCCTGCGGTGTTGCGGCCAACTCACAAGAAAACGAGTTGAAGAAAGGAGCTCAGGGGCACTGTCATTCAGAAACCTGCAGAGTTATAAATGACAGCTATCATCCAAAAATATATTGAAGTAATGGTGCCAAGAGGACTTGAAAGAGGGCAGAATTGCAGGAAACCGATTTCAGGAGGTAGACTGGAATTGCATGTAAAGCATAGGAAAAGAGGCAGAACGTCCACAATGATGCACTTGGCCAAAAAGGGCGTATGCGTTTTTTCCTGAATATATTCAGGAAAAAACGCATACGCCCTTTTTGGCCAACCAAGCAAGCTTGCAATGGAAATCTGCACTACAATGAAGTCTCACTGCCCCCCGGTCAAAAGGGCCATCTGAAAAAAGTGTAAAATCCAGAAAGGCAGGAGAGGCCATGGAGAACTGGGAGCCTTGTTATGCTGATGGGCGGGATGTAAATTGCCAACAGCCACTCTGGAGAAGTGTATCGTGTTTCCTGAAACATCTAAAAAACAAAGCAACAGAGCCTAGGGCACTTCCACTTATGGTCTTATAGTTTACGGAAATTAAAATCAAAAAGACATAGCAACCCCAAAATTTGTGAGGGCTCTGTTTACAAGAACCTCGTTTACGGTACAAGTTCAATATCACAGAAAGCGAAAAATGGATAAAGAAGTTGTGGTACTTACTTACAATGCAATATCACTCAGCAATGAAATCTATGTCATCAGGCCCATAGCAGCATAATGAGTCGATTCAGGTACGATGATTCTAAGTGAAATAAGTCACACAGAAAAAGAAACATCATAAGATATCACTAATACATGGAATGTAAACCTGGATACACAGGAACTGAATTACAAAACAGAACAGGGTCTCAAATGTAGAAAACCAACTTATGCTTGCTGAAGGGGAAAAGTGAGTTGGGGTGCTGCATAAAACCAGAGACTGAAATTAGCACACATACCGTTCCGTAAGCCAAATATGTAATAGACAAGAGCTACTCCTTGCTCAACGAAGTGGACTCAACACTCCATATTAAACGCCTAAGAATATACCTGACTAGTAAGAATCTTAAAACCTATGGATTTATATGTCTCCGAAAGAGAATCAAGCATGTGTACAGTGGCATAAACACAGCAGTGATAGGATTGGTGAGGTTCGGTGAGCAAATGCAGACCCTTTGAAGTCATATTGCATGGTACCCATTCCATGGTTCTCAACTCTCCAGGTTTAAGGGATTCTTCCTTCAGCTAAAACATGCATGTGGAACCCAGAGTATGATACACCGTGTGATCGGGAAACGTGTTCAAATGTGTCTCAGTTTTCGTCCCCTGGTACTCGGGTGCAACATTCCAGACGCTTTACTGACAATCTCCCCACTTGGAGAGTCAGTGCCTTTAACCTCCTGTTTGGCCCAGTTTGCAATTTCTGCGTAAGATGAACAGGAATAGTGAGAACCAATGAGAGACTAGCTGGAGGTGTCTGGACGGGCAAATTTAACTCTCATTTCCCACCAGGAAGAGGAATTAACCAAAGGCTCAGCGTGCCATGCCAGAACCACACTAGGGCCTGAAGCAATCTTGCGGTGTTGCGGCCAGCTCACAAGAAAGCGAGTTGAAGAAAGGAGTTCAGGGGCACTGTACCTCACAATCCTGCAGAGTTATAAATGACAGCTACTGTCCAAATATATATTGAAGTAAGGCTGCCAAGAGGACTTGAAAGCGGGGCAGAATTGCAGGAAACCGATTTCAGGAGGTAGACTGGAATTGCATGTAAAGCATAGGAAAAGAGGCAGAACGTCCACAATGATGCACTTGGCCAAAAAGTGCATATGCGTATTTTCCTGAATATATTCAGGAGAAAACGCATACGCCCTTCTTGGCCAACCAAGCAAGCTTGCAAAGGCAATCTGCACTACAATGAAGTCTCACTGCCCTCCGGTCAAAAAGGCCATCTGAAAATGTGTAAAATCCAGAAAGGCAGGACAGACCCTGGAAAACTGGGAGCCTTGTTATGCTGATGGGCGGGATTTAAATTGCCAACAGCCACTCTGGAGAAGTGTATGGTGTTTCCTGAAACATCTAAAAAACAAAGCAACAGAGCCTAGGGCACTTCCACTTATGGTCCTATAGCTTAGGAAAATTAAAGTCAAAAAGACACAGCCATCCCAACGTTTGGGCTGGCTCTGTTTAAAAGAATCTCCTTTATGGTACAAGTTCAATATCACAGAAAGCGAAAAATAGATAAAGAAGTTGTGGTACTTACGTACAATGCAATATCACTCAGCAATGAAATCTATGTCATCAGGCCCGTAGCAGCATAATGAGTGGATTCAGGTACGATGATTCTAAGTGAAATAAGTCACACAGAAAAAGAAACATCATAAGATATCACTAATACACGCAATGAAAACTTGGCTACACAAGAACTGAATTACAAAACAGAACAGGGTCTCAAATGTAGAAAACCAACTTATGCTTGCTTAAGGGGAAAGGTGAGTTGGGGTGCTGCATAAAACCAGAGATTGAAATTAGCACAGATACCGTTCCATAAGCCAAATATGTAATAGACAAGAGCTACTCCTTGCTCAACGAAGTGGACTCAACAGCCCATATTAAACGCCTAAGAATATACCTGACTAGTAAGAAACTTAAAACCTATGGATTTATATGTCTCCAAAAGAGAATCCAGCGTGTGTACAGCGCCATAAACACAGCAGTGATAGGACTGGTGAGGATCGGTGATCAAATGCAGACACTTTGAAGTCATATTGCATGGTACCCATTCCATGGGTCTCAACTCTCCAGGTTTAAGAGATTCTTCCTTCAGCTAAAACATGCATGTGGAACCCAGAGTATGATCCACCGTGTGTTCGGGAAACGTGTTCAAACGTGTCTCAGTTTTTGTCGCCTGGTACTCGGGTGCAACATTCCAGACGCTTTACTAACACTCTCCGCTCTTGCAGAGTCAGTGCCTTTAAACTCCTGTTTGGCCCAGTTTGCAATTTCTGCGGAAAATGAACAGGAATAGGGAGAACCAATGAGAGACTAGCTGGAGGTGTCTGGACGGGCAAATTTAACTCTCATTTCCCAGCAGAAAGAGGAGTTAACCAAAAGCTCAGTGTGCTGTACTGAACCACACTAGGGCCTGAAGCAATCCTGCAGTGTTGCGGCCAGCTCACAAGTAAGCGAGTTGAAGAAAGGAGCTCAGGGGCACGGTAATTCACAAACCTGCAGAGTTATAAACGACAGCTATCGTCCAAAAATATATTGAACGAAGGCTGCCAAGAGGACTTGAATGCGGGGCAGAATTGCAGGAAACCGATTTCAGGAGGTAGACTGGAATTGCATGTAAAGCATAGGAAAAGAGGCAGAACGTTCACAATGATGCACTTGGCGAAAAAGGGCGTATGCGTTTTTTCCTGAATATATTCAGAAAAAATGGATACGCTCTTTTTGGCCAACCAAGCAAGCTTGCAAAGGATATCTGCACTACAATGAAGTCTCACTGCCCCCCAGTCAAAAGGGCCATGTGAAAAAAGTGTAAAATCCAGAAAGGCAGGACAGGCCATGGAGAATTGGGAGCCTTGTTATGCTGATGGGTGGGATGTAAATTGCCAACAGCCACTTTGGAGAAGTGTATGGTGTTTCCTGAAACATCTAAAAAACAAAGCAACAGAGCCTAGGGCACTTCCACTTATGGTCCTATAGCTTAGGGAAATTAAAATCAAAAAGACACAGCCACCCCAAAGTTTGGGACGGCTCGGTTTACAAGAACCTCGTTTATGGTACAAGTTCAATATCGCAGAAAGCAAAAAAATGGATAAAGAATTTGTGGTACTTACGTACAATGCAATATCACTCAGCAATGAAATCTATCTCATGTGGCCCGAAGCAGCATAATGAGTGGATTTAGGTACGATGATTCTAAGTGAAATAAGTCACACAGAAAAAGAAACATCATAAGATATCACTACTACACGGAACGTAAACTTGGCTACACAGGAACTGAATTACAAAACAGAACAGGGTCTCAAATGTAGAAAACCAGCTTATGCTTGCTTAAGGGGAAAGGTGAGTTGGGGTGCTGCATAAAACCAGAGATTGAAATTAGCACAGATACCGTTACTTAAGCCAAATATGTAATAGACAAGAGCTACTCCTTGCTCAATGAAGTGGACTCAACAACCCATATTAAACGCCTAAGACTATACCTGACTAGTAAGAATCTGAAAACCTATGGATTTATATGTCTCCGAAAGAGAATCAAGCATGTGTACAGCGGCATAAATGCAGCAGTGACAGGATTGGTGATGTTCGGTGAGCAAATGCAGACCTTTTGAAGTCATATTGCATGGTACCCATTCCATGGGTCTCAACTCTCCAGGTTTAAGGGATTCTTCCTTCAGATAAAACATGCATGTGGAACCCAGAGTATGATCCACCGTGTGATCGGGAAATGTGTTCAAATGTGTCTCACTTTTCGTCCCCTGGTACTCAGGAGCAACATTCCAGATGCTTTACTAACTGTCAACACTTGGAGAGTCAGTGCCTTTAACCTCCTGTTTGGCCCAGTTTGCAATTTCTGTGGAAAATGTACAGGAATAGGGAGAACCAATGAGAGACTAGCTGGAGTTGTCTGGACGGGAAAATTTAACTCTCATTTCCCACCAGGAAGAGGAATTAACTAAAGGCTCAGCGTGCCATGCCGGAACCACACTAGGGCCTGAAGCAATCCTGCGGTGTTGCGGCCAGCTCACAAGAAAGCGAGTTGAAGAAAGGAGCTCAGGGGCACTGTCATTCACAAACCTGCAGAGTTATAAATGACAGCTATCGTCCAAAAATATATTGAAGTAAGGCTGCCAAGAGGACTTGAAAGCGGGGCAGAATTGCAGGAAACCGATTTCAGGAGGTAGACTGGAATTGCATGTAAAGCATAGGAAAAGAGCCAGAACGTCCACAATGATGCACTTGGCCAAAAAGGGCGTATGCGTTTTTTCCTGAATGTATTCGGTAAAAAACTCATACACACTTTTTGGCCAACCAAGCAAGCTTGCAAAGGAAATCTGCACGACAATGAAGTCTCACTGCCCCCCGGTCAAAAGGGCCATTTGAAAAAAGTGTAAAATCCAGAAAGGCAGGACAGGCCATGGAGAACTGGGAGCCTTGTTATGCTGATGGGCGGGATGTAAATTGCCAACAGCCACTCTGGAGAAGTGTATGGTGTTTCCTGAAACATCTAAAAAACAAAGCAACAGAGCCTAGGGCACTTCCACTTATGGTCCTATAGCTTAGGGAAATTAAAATCAAAAAGACACAGCCACCCCGAAGTTTGGGACGGCTCTGTTTTCAAGAACCTCGTTTACGGTACAAGTTCAATATCGCAGAAAGTGAAAAATGGATAAAGAAGTTGTGGTACTTACGTACAATGCAATATCACTCAGCAATGAAATCTATGTCATCAGGCCCGTAGCAACATAATGAGTGGATTCAGGTACGATGATTCTAAGTGAAATAAGTCACACAGAAAAAGAAACATCATAAGATATCACTAATACACGCAATGAAAACTTGGCTACACAAGAACTGAATTACAAAACAGAACAGGGTCTCAAATGTAGAAAACAATCTTATGCTTGCTTAAGGGGAAAGGTGAGTTGGGGTGCTGCATAAAACCAGAGATTGAAATTAGCACAGATACCGTTCCATAAGCCAAATATGTAATAGACAAGAGCTACTCCTTGCTCAACGAAGTGGACTCAACAGCCCATATTAAACGCCTAAGAATATACCTGACTAGTAAGAAACTTAAAACCTATGGATTTATATGTCTCCAAAAGGGAATCCAGCGTGTGTACAGCGCCATAAACACAGCAGTGATAGGACTGGTGAGGATCGGTGATCAAATGCAGACACTTTGAAGTCATATTGCATGGTACCCATTCCATGGGTCTCAACTCTCCAGGTTTAAGAGATTCTTCCTTCAGCTAAAACATGCATGTGGAACCCAGAGTATGATCCACCGTGTGTTCGGGAAACGTGTTCAAACGTGTCTCAGTTTTTGTCGCCTGGTACTCGGGTGCAACATTCCAGACGCTTTACTAACACTCTCCGCTCTTGCAGAGTCAGTGCCTTTAAACTCCTGTTTGGCCCAGTTTGCAATTTCTGCGGAAAATGAACAGGAATAGGGAGAACCAATGAGAGACTAGCTGGAGGTGTCTGGACGGGCAAATTTAACTCTCATTTCCCAGCAGAAAGAGGAGTTAACCAAAAGCTCAGTGTGCTGTACTGAACCACACTAGGGCCTGAAGCAATCCTGCAGTGTTGCGGCCAGCTCACAAGTAAGCGAGTTGAAGAAAGGAGCTCAGGGGCACTGTAATTCACAAACCTGCAGAGTTATAAACGACAGCTATCGTCCAAAAATATATTGAACGAAGGCTGCCAAGAGGACTTGAATGCGGGGCAGAATTGCAGGAAACCGATTTCAGGAGGTAGACTGGAATTGCATGTAAAGCATAGGAAAAGAGGCAGAACGTTCACAATGATGCACTTGGCGAAAAAGGGCGTATGCGTTTTTTCCTGAATATATTCAGAAAAAATGGATACGCTCTTTTTGGCCAACCAAGCAAGCTTGCAAAGGATATCTGCACTACAATGAAGTCTCACTGCCCCCCAGTCAAAAGGGCCATGTGAAAAAAGTGTAAAATCCAGAAAGGCAGGACAGGCCATGGAGAACTGGGAGCCTTGTTATGCTGATGGGTGAGATGTAAATTGCCAACAGCCACTTTGGAGAAGTGTATGGTGTTTCCTGAAACATCTAAAAAACAAAGCAACAGAGCCTAGGGCACTTCCACTTATGGTCCTATAGCTTAGGGAAATTAAAATCAAAAAGACACAGCCACCCCAAAGTTTGGGACGGCTCGGTTTACAAGAACCTCCTTTACGGTACAAGTTCAATATCGCAGAAAGCAAAAAATGGATAAAGAAGTTGTGGTACTGACGTACAATGCAATATCACTCAGCAAAGAAATCTATGTCATCAGGCCCATAGCAGCATAATGAGTGGATTCAGTTACTTTGATTCTAAGAGAAATAAGTCACACAGAAAAAGAAACATCATAAGATATCACCAATACACGGAATGTAAACTTGGCTACACAGGAACTGAATTACAAAACAGAACAGGGTCTCACATGTAGAAAACCAACTTTTGCTTGCTTAAGGGGAAAGGAGAGTTGGGGTGCTGCATAAAACCAGAGATTGAAATTAGCACAGATACCGTTCCATAAGCTAAATATGTAATAGACAAGAGCTACTCCTTGCTCAATGAAGTGGACTCAACACCCCATATTAAACGCCTAAGAATATACCTGACTAGTAAGAATCTTAAAACCTATGGATTTATATGTCTCCAAAAGAGAATCAAGTGTGTGTACAGTGGCATAAACGCAGCAGTGATAGGATGGTGAGGTTCGGTGAGCAAATGCAGACCCTTTGAAGTAATATTGCATGGTACCCATTCCATGGGTGTCAACTCTCCAGGTTTAAGGGATTCTTTCTTCAGCTAAAACATGCATGTGGAACCCAGAGTATGATCCACCGTGCGTTCGGGAAACGTGTTCAAATGTGTCTCAGTTTTCATCCCCTGGTACTGGGGTGCAACATTCCAGACGCTTTACTAACACTCTCCCCACTTGGAGAGTCAGTGCCTTTAACCTCCTGTTTGGCCCAGTTTGCAATTCCTTCGGAAAATGAACAGGAATAGGGAGAACCAATGAGAGACTAGCTGGAGGTGTCTGGACGGGCAAATTTAACTCTCATTTCCCACCAGGAAGAGGAGTTAACCAAAGGCTCAGCGTGCCGTGCGGGAACCACACTAGGGCCTGAAGCAATCCTGCGGTGTTGTGGCCAGCTCACAAGAAAGCGAGTTGAAGAAAGGAGCTCAGGGGCACTGTAATTCACAAACCTGCAGAGTTATAAATGACAGCTATCGTCCAAAAATATGTTGAAGTAAGGCTGCCAAGAGGACTTGAAAGTGGAGGAGAATTGCAGGAAACCGATTTCAGGAGGTAGACTGGAATTGCATGTAAAGCATAGGAAAAGAGGCAGAACGTCCACAATGATGCACTTGGCCAAAAAGGGCGTATGCGTTTTTTCCTGAATATATTCAGGAAAAAACGCATACGCCCTTTTTGGCCAACCAAGCAAGGTTGCAAAGGAAATCTGCATTACAATGAAGTCTCACTGCCCCCAGGTCAAAAATGCCATCTGAAAAAAGTGTAAAATCCAGAAAGGCAGGACAGGCCATGGAGAACTGGGAGCCTTGTCCTGCTGAAGGGCGGGATGAAAATTGCGAACAGCCACTCTTGAGAAGTGTATGCTGTTTCCTGAAACATCGACAAAACAAAGCAACAGAGCCTAGGGCACTTCCACTTATGGTCCTATAGCTTAGGGAAATTAAAATCAAAAAGACACAGCCAACCCAAAGTTTGGGACAGCTCTGTTTACAAGAACCTCGTTTACGGTACAAGTTCAATATCACAGAAAGCAAAAAATGGATAAAGAAGTTGTGGTACTTACATACAATGCAATATCACTCAGCATTGAAATCTGTGTCATCAGGCCAAGCAGCATAATGAGTGGATTCAGGTACGATGATTCTAAGTGAAATAAGTCACACAGAAAATGAAACATCATAAGATATCACTACTACACGGAATGTAAACTTGGCTACACAGGAACTGAATTACAAAACAGAACAGGGTCTCAAACGTAGAAAACCAACTTATGCTTGCTTAAAGGGAAAGGTGAGTTGGGTTGCTGCCTAAAACAAGAGATTGAAGTTAGCAGAGATAATGTTCCATAAGCCAAATATGTAATAGACAAGAGCTACTCCTTGCTCAACAAAGTGGACTCAACACCCCATATTAAACGCCTAAGAATATACCTGACTAGTAAGGATCTTAAAACCTATGGATTTATATGTCTCTGAAAGAGAATCAAGCGTGTGTACAGCAGCATAAACGCAGCAGTGATGGGATTGGTGAGGTTCGGTGAGCAAATGCAGACCCTTTGAAGTCATATTGCATATTACCCATTCCATGGGTCTCAACTCTCCAGGTTTAAGGGATTCTTCCTTCAGCTAAAACATGCATGTGGAACCCAGAGTATGATCCACCATGTGATCGGGAAACGTGTTCAGATGTGTCTCCGTTTTCGTCCCCTGGTACTCGGGTGCAATATTCCAGACGCTTTACTAACACTCTCCCCACTTGGAGAGTCAGTGCCTTTAACCTCCTGTTTGGCCCAGTTTGCAATTTCTGCGGAAAATGAACAGGAATAGGGAGAACCCATGAGAGACTAGCTGGAGGTGTCTGGACGGGCAAATTTAACTCTCATTTCCCACCAGGAAGAGGAATAAACCAAAGGCTCAGCGTGTCATGCCGGAACCACACTAGGGCCTGAAGCATTCCTGCCGTGTTGCGGCCAGCTCATAAGAAAGCGAGTTGAAGAAAGGAGCTCAGGGGCACTGTCATTCACAAACCTGCAGAGTTATAAATGACAGCTATCGTCCAAAAATATATTGAAGTTCGGCTGCCAAGAGGACTTGAAAGCGGGGCAGAATTGCAGGAAACCGATTTCAGGAGGTACACTGGAATTGCATGTAAAGCATAGGAAAAGAGGCAGAACATACACAATGATGCACTTGGCCAAAAAGTGCATATGCGTATTTTCCTGAATATATTCAGGAGAAAAGGCATACGCCCTTCTTGGCCAACCAAGCAAGCTTGCAAAGGAAATCTGCACTACAATGAAGTCTCACTTCCCCCCGGTCAAAAGGGCCATCTGAAAAAAGTGTAAAATCCAGAAAGGCCGGACAGGCCATGGAGAACTGGGAGCCTTGTTATGCTGATGGGTGGGATGTAAATTGCCAACAGCCACTCTGGAGCAGTGTATGGTGTTTCCTGAAACATCTAAAAAACAAAGCAACAGAGCCTAGGGCACTTCCACTTATGGTCCTATAGCTTAGGGAAATTAAAATCAAAAAGACACAGCCACCCCAAAGTTTGGGACAGCTCGGTTTACAAGAACCTCGTTTACGGTACAAGTTCAATATCGCAGAAAGCGAAAAATGGATAAAGAAGTTGTGGTACTTACGTACAATGCAATATCACTCAGCAATGAAATCTATGTCATCAGGCCCGTAGCAGCATAATGAGTGGATTCAGGTACGATGATTACAAGTGAAATAAGTCACACAGAAAAAGAAACATCATAAGATATCACTAATACACGGAATGTAAACTTGGCTACACAGGAACTGAATTACGAAACAGAACAGGGTCTCAAATGTAGAAAACCAACTTATGCCTGCTTAAGGGGAAGGTGAGTTGGGGTGCTGTATAAAACCAGAGATTGAAATTAGCACAGATACCATTCCATAAGCCAAATATGTAATAGACAAGAGCTACTCCTTGCTCAACGAAGTGGACTCAACACCCCATATTAAACGCCTAAGAATATACCTGACTAGTAAGAATCTTAAAACCTATGGATTTGTATGTCTCCGAAAGAGAATCAAGCATGTGTACAGCGGCATAAACGCAGCAGGGATAGGATTGGTGAGGTTTGGTGAGCAAATGCAGACCCTTTGAAGTCATATTGCATGGTACCCATTCCATGGGTCTC
Organism: Orcinus orca; assembly: GCF_937001465.1. Classification (NCBI taxonomy): domain Eukaryota; kingdom Metazoa; phylum Chordata; class Mammalia; order Artiodactyla; family Delphinidae; genus Orcinus; species Orcinus orca. The sequence continues at coordinate 62,815,882 of NC_064562.1, read as the reverse complement.
AACTCTCCAGGTTTAAGGGATTCTTCCTTCAGCTAAAACATGCAAGTGGAACCCAGAGTATGATCCACCGTGTGATCGGGAAACGTATTCAAATGTTTCTCAGTTTTTGTCCCCTGGTACTCGGGTGCAACATTCCAGATGCTTTACTAACACTCTCCCCACTTGGAGGGTCAGTGCCTTTAAACTCCTGTTTGGCCCAGTTTGCAATTTCTGCGGAAAATGAACAGGAATAGGGAGAACCAATGAGAGACTAGCTGGACGTGTCTGGACGGGCAAATTGAACTCTCATTTCCCACCAGGAAGAGGAATTAACCAAAGGCTCAGCGTGCCATGCCGGAACCACACTAGGGCCTGAAGCAAACCTGCGGTGTTGCGGCCAGCTCACAAGAAAGCGAGTTGAAGAAAGGAGCTCAGGGGCACTGTAATTCACAAACCTGCAGAGTTATAAATGACAGCTATAGTCCAAAAATATATTGAAGTAAGTCTGCCAAGAGGACTTGAAAGCGGGGCAGAATTGCAGGAAACCGATTTCAGGAGGTAGACTGGAATTGCATGTAAAGCATAGCAAAAGAGGCAGAACGTCCACAATGATGCACTTGGCCAAAAAGTGCATATGCGTATTTTCCTGAATATATTCAGGAGAAAACGCATACGCCCTTCTTGGCCAACCAAGCAAGCTTGCAAAGGCAATCTGCACTACAATGAAGTCTCACTGCCCTCCGGTCAAAAAGGCCATCTGAAAAAGTGTAAAATCCAGAAAGGCAGGACAGACCGTGGAAAACTGGGAGCCTTGTTATGCTGATGGGCGGGATTTAAATTGCCAACAGCCACTCTGGAGAAGTGTATGGTGTTTCCTGAAACATCTAAAAAACAAAGCAACAGAGCCTAGGGCACTTCCACTTATGGTCCTATAGCTTAGGAAAATTAAAGTCAAAAAGACACAGCCATCCCAACGTTTGGGCCGGCTCTGTTTAAAAGAATCTCCTTTATGGTACAAGTTCAATATCACAGAAAGCGAAAAATAGATAAAGAAGTTGTGGTACTTACGTACAATGCAATATCACTCAGCAATGAAATCTATGTCATCAGGCCCGTAGCAACATAATGAGTGGATTCAGATACGATGATTCTAAGTGAAATAAGTCACACAGAAAAAGAAACATCATAAGATATCTCTAATACACGCAATGAAAACTTGGCTACACAAGAACTGAATTACAAAACAGAACAGGGTCTCAAATGTAGAAAACAATCTTATGCTTGCTTAAGGGGAAAGGTGAGTTGGGGTGCTGCATAAAACCAGAGATTGAAATTAGCACAGATACCGTTCCATAAGCCAAATATGTAATAGACAAGAGCTACTCCTTGCTCAACGAAGTGGACTCAACAGCCCATATTAAACGCCTAAGAATATACCTGACTAGTAAGAAACTTAAAACCTATGGATTTATATGTCTCCAAAAGGGAATCCAGCGTGTGTACAGCGCCATAAACACAGCAGTGATAGGACTGGTGAGGATCGGTGATCAAATGCAGACACTTTGAAGTCATATTGCATGGTACCCATTCCATGGGTCTCAACTCTCCAGGTTTAAGAGATTCTTCCTTCAGCTAAAACATGCATGTGGAACCCAGAGTATGATCCACCGTGTGTTCGGGAAACGTGTTCAAACGTGTCTCAGTTTTTGTCGCCTGGTACTCGGGTGCAACATTCCAGACGCTTTACTAACACTCTCCGCTCTTGCAGAGTCAGTGCCTTTAAACTCCTGTTTGGCCCAGTTTGCAATTTCTGCGGAAAATGAACAGGAATAGGGAGAACCAATGAGAGACTAGCTGGAGGTGTCTGGACGGGCAAATTTAACTCTCATTTCCCAGCAGAAAGAGGAGTTAACCAAAAGCTCAGTGTGCTGTACTGAACCACACTAGGGCCTGAAGCAATCCTGCAGTGTTGCGGCCAGCTCACAAGTAAGCGAGTTGAAGAAAGGAGCTCAGGGACACTGTAATTCACAAACCTGCAGAGTTATAAACGACAGCTATCGTCCAAAAATATATTGAACGAAGGCTGCCAAGAGGACTTGAATGCGGGGCAGAATTGCAGGAAACCGATTTCAGGAGGTAGACTGGAATTGCATGTAAAGCATAGGAAAAGAGGCAGAACGTTCACAATGATGCACTTGGCGAAAAAGGGCGTATGCGTTTTTTCCTGAATATATTCAGAAAAAATGGATACGCTCTTTTTGGCCAACCAAGCAAGCTTGCAAAGGATATCTGCACTACAATGAAGTCTCACTGCCCCCCAGTCAAAAGGGCCATGTGAAAAAAGTGTAAAATCCAGAAAGGCAGGACAGGCCATGGAGAACTGGGAGCCTTGTTATGCTGATGGGTGGGATGTAAATTGCCAACAGCCACTTTGGAGAAGTGTATGGTGTTTCCTGAAACATCTAAAAAACAAAGCAACAGAGCCTAGGGCACTTCCACTTATGGTCCTATAGCTTAGGGAAATTAAAATCAAAAAGACACAGCCACCCCAAAGTTTGGGACGGCTCGGTTTACAAGAACCTCCTTTACGGTACAAGTTCAATATCGCAGAAAGCAAAAAATGGATAAAGAAGTTGTGGTACTGACGTACAATGCAATATCACTCAGCAAAGAAATCTATGTCATCAGGCCCATAGCAGCATAATGAGTGGATTCAGTTACTTTGATTCTAAGAGAAATAAGTCACACAGAAAAAGAAACATCATAAGATATCACCAATACACGGAATGTAAACTTGGCTACACAGGAACTGAATTAAAAAACAGAACAGGGTCTCAAATGTAGAAAACCAACTTTTGCTTGCTTAAGGGGAAAGGAGAGTTGGGGTGCTGCATAAAACCAGAGATTGAAATTAGCACAGATACCGTTCCATAAGCTAAATATGTAATAGACAAGAGCTACTCCTTGCTCAATGAAGTGGACTCAACACCCCATATTAAACGCCTAAGAATATACCTGACTAGTAAGAATCTTAAAACCTATGGATTTATATGTCTCCAAAAGAGAATCAAGTGTGTATACAGTGGCATAAACGCAGCAGTGATAGGATGGTGAGGTTCGGTGAGCAAATGCAGACCCTTTGAAGTCATATTGCATGGTACCCATTCCATGGGTGTCAACTCTCCAGGTTTAAGGGATTCTTTCTTCAGCTAAAACATGCATGTGGAACCCAGAGTATGATCCACCGTGCGTTCGGGAAACGTGTTCAAATGTGTCTCAGTTTTCGTCCCCTGGTACTGGGGTGCAACATTCCAGACGCTTTACTAACACTCTCCCCACTTGGAGAGTCAGTGCCTTTAACCTCCTGTTTGGCCCAGTTTGCAATTCCTTCGGAAAATGAACAGGAATAGGGAGAACCAATGAGAGACTAGCTGGAGGTGTCTGGACGGGCAAATTTAACTCTCATTTCCCACCAGGAAGAGGAGTTAACCAAAGGCTCAGCGTGCCGTGCGGGAACCACACTAGGGCCTGAAGCAATCCTGCGGTGTTGTGGCCAGCTCACAAGAAAGCGAGTTGAAGAAAGGAGCTCAGGGGCACTGTAATTCACAAACCTGCAGAGTTATAAATGACAGCTATCGTCCAAAAATATGTTGAAGTAAGGCTGCCAAGAGGACTTGAAAGTGGAGGAGAATTGCAGGAAACCGATTTCAGGAGGTAGACTGGAATTGCATGTAAAGCATAGGAAAAGAGGCAGAACGTCCACAATGATGCACTTGGCCAAAAAGGGCGTATGCGTTTTTTCCTGAATATATTCAGGAAAAAACGCATACGCCCTTTTTGGCCAACCAAGCAAGGTTGCAAAGGAAATCTGCATTACAATGAAGTCTCACTGCCCCCAGGTCAAAAATGCCATCTGAAAAAAGTGTAAAATACAGAAAGGCAGGACAGGCCATGGAGAACTGGGAGCCTTGTCCTGCTGAAGGGCGGGATGAAAATTGCGAACAGCCACTCTTGAGAAGTGTATGCTGTTTCCTGAAACATCGACAAAACAAAGCAACAGAGCCTAGGGCACTTCCACTTATGGTCCTATAGCTTAGGGAAATTAAATCAAAAAGACACAGCCAACCCAAAGTTTGGGACAGCTCTGTTTACAAGAACCTCGTTTACGGTACAAGATCAATATCACAGAAAGCAAAAAATGGATAAAGAAGTTGTGGTACTTACGTACAATGCAATATCACTCAGCATTGAAATCTGTGTCATCAGGCCAAGCAGCATAATGAGTGGATTCAGGTACGATGATTCTAAGTTAAATAAGTCACACAGAAAATGAAACATCATAAGATATCACTACTACACGGAATGTAAACTTGGCTACACAGGAACTGAATTACAAAACAGAACAGGGTCTCAAACGTAGAAAACCAACTTATGCTTGCTTAAAGGGAAAGGTGAGTTGGGTTGCTGCCTAAAACAAGAGATTGAAGTTAGCAGAGATAATGTTCCATAAGCCAAATATGTAATAGACAAGAGCTACTCCTTGCTCAACAAAGTGGACTCAACACCCCATATTAAACGCCTAAGAATATACCTGACTAGTAAGGATCTTAAAACCTATGGATTTATATGTCTCTGAAAGAGAATCAAGCGTGTGTACAGCAGCATAAACGCAGCAGTGATGGGATTGGTGAGGTTCGGTGAGCAAATGCAGACCCTTTGAAGTCATATTGCATATTACCCATTCCATGGGTCTCAACTCTCCAGGTTTAAGGGATTCTTCCTTCAGCTAAAACATGCATGTGGAACCCAGAGTATGATCCACCATGTGATCGGGAAACGTGTTCAGATGTGTCTCCGTTTTCGTCCCCTGGTACTCGGGTGCAATATTCCAGACGCTTTACTAACACTCTCCCCACTTGGAGAGTCAGTGCCTTTAACCTCCTGTTTGGCCCAGTTTGCAATTTCTGCGGAAAATGAACAGGAATAGGGAGAACCCATGAGAGACTAGCTGGAGGTGTCTGGACGGGCAAATTTAACTCTCATTTCCCACCAGGAAGAGGAATAAACCAAAGGCTCAGCGTGTCGTGCCGGAACCACACTAGGGCCTGAAGCATTCCTGCCGTGTTGCGGCCAGCTCATAAGAAAGCGAGTTGAAGAAAGGAGCTCAGGGGCACTGTCATTCACAAACCTGCAGAGTTATAAATGACAGCTATCGTCCAAAAATATATTGAAGTTCGGCTGCCAAGAGGACTTGAAAGCGGGGCAGAATTGCAGGAAACCGATTTCAGGAGGTACACTGGAATTGCATGTAAAGCATAGGAAAAGAGGCAGAACATACACAATGATGCACTTGGCCAAAAAGTGCATATGCGTATTTTCCTGAATATATTCAGGAGAAAAGGCATACGCCCTTCTTGGCCAACCAAGCAAGCTTGCAAAGGAAATCTGCACTACAATGAAGTCTCACTTCCCCCCGGTCAAAAGGGCCATCTGAAAAAAGTGTAAAATCCAGAAAGGCCGGACAGGCCATGGAGAACTGGGAGCCTTGTTATGCTGATGGGTGGGATGTAAATTGCCAACAGCCACTCTGGAGAAGTGTATGGTGTTTCCTGAAACATCTAAAAAACAAAGCAACAGAGCCTAGGGCACTTCCACTTATGGTCCTATAGCTTAGGGAAATTAAAATCAAAAAGACACAGCCACCCCAAAGTTTGGGACAGCTCGGTTTACAAGAACCTCGTTTACGGTACAAGTTCAATATCGCAGAAAGCGAAAAATGGATAAAGAAGTTGTGGTACTTACGTACAATGCAATATCACTCAGCAATGAAATCTATGTCATCAGGCCCGTAGCAGCATAATGAGTGGATTCAGGTACGATGATTACAAGTGAAATAAGTCACACAGAAAAAGAAACATCATAAGATATCACTAATACACGGAATGTAAACTTGGCTACACAGGAACTGAATTACGAAACAGAACAGGGTCTCAAATGTAGAAAACCAACTTATGCCTGCTTAAGGGGAAGGTGAGTTGGGGTGCTGTATAAAACCAGAGATTGAAATTAGCACAGATACCATTCCATAAGCCAAATATGTAATAGACAAGAGCTACTCCTTGCTCAACGAAGTGGACTCAACACCCCATATTAAACGCCTAAGAATATACCTGACTAGTAAGAATCTTAAAACCTATGGATTTGTATGTCTCCGAAAGAGAATCAAGCATGTGTACAGCGGCATAAACGCAGCAGGGATAGGATTGGTGAGGTTTGGTGAGCAAATGCAGACCCTTTGAAGTCATATTGCATGGTACCCATTCCATGGGTCTCAACTCTCCAGGTTTAAGGGATTCTTCCTTCAGCTAAAACATGCAAGTGGAACCCAGAGTATGATCCACCGTGTGATCGGGAAACGTATTCAAATGTTTCTCAGTTTTTGTCCCCTGGTACTCGGGTGCAACATTCCAGATGCTTTACTAACACTCTCCCCACTTGGAGGGTCAGTGCCTTTAAACTCCTGTTTGGCCCAGTTTGCAATTTCTGCGGAAAATGAACAGGAATAGGGAGAACCAATGAGAGACTAGCTGGACGTGTCTGGACGGGCAAATTTAACTCTCATTTCCCACCAGGAAGAGGAATTAACCAAAGGCTCAGCGTGCCATGCCGGAACCACACTAGGGCCTGAAGCAATCCTGCGGTGTTGCGGCCAGCTCACAAGAAAGCGAGTTGAAGAAAGGAGCTCAGGGGCACTGTAATTCACAAACCTGCAGAGTTATAAATGACAGCTATAGTCCAAAAATATATTGAAGTAAGTCTGCCAAGAGGACTTGAAAGCGGGGCAGAATTGCAGGAAACCGATTTCAGGAGGTAGACTGGAATTGCATGTAAAGCATAGCAAAAAAGGCGGAACGTCCACAATGATGCATTTGGCCAAAAAGTGCATATGCATTTTTTCCTGAATATATTCAGGAAACAACGCATACGCCCTTTTTGACCAACCAAGCAAGCTTGCAATGGAAATCTGCACTACAATGAAGTCTCACTGCCCTCCGGTCATAAAGGCCACCTGAAAAAGTGTAAAATCCAGAAAGGCAGGACAGACCATGGAAAACTGGGAGCCTTGTTATGCTGATGGGCGGGATTTAAATTACCAACAGCCACTCTGGAGAAGTGTATGGTGTTTCCTGACACATCTAAAAAACAAAGCAACAGAGCCTAGGGCACTTCCACTTATGGTCCTATAGCTTAGGAAAATTAAAGTCAAAAAGACACAGCCATCCCAACGTTTGGGCCGGCTCTGTTTACAAGAATCTCCTTTATGGTACAAGTTCAATATCACACAAAGCGAAAAATGGATAAAGAAATTGTGGTACTTACGTACAATGCAATATAACTCAGCAATGAAATCTATGTCATCAGGCCCGTAGCAGCATAATGCGTGGATTCAGGTATGATGATTCTAAGTGAAATAAGTCACACAGAAAAAGAAACATCATAAGATATCACTAATACACGGAATGTAAACTTGGCTACACAGGAACTGAATTACAAAACAGAACAGGGTCTCAAATGCAGAGAACCAACTTATGCTTGCTTAAGGGGAAAGGTGAGTTGGGGTGCTGCAAAACAAACAGAGATTGAAATTAGCAGAGATACCGTTCCATAAGCCAAATATGTAATAGACAAGAGCTACTCCTTGCTCAACGAAGTGGACTCAACACCCCATATTAAACGCCTAAGAATATACCTGACTAGTAAGAATCTTAAAACCTATGGATTTATATGTCTCAAAAGAGAATCAAGCGTGTGTACAGCGGCATAAACGCAGCAGTGATAGGATTGGTGAGGATCGGTGAGCAAATGCAGACCCTTTGAAGTCATATTGCATGGTACCCATTCCCTGGGTCTCAACTCTCCAGGTTTAAGGGATTCTTCCTTCAGCTAAAACATGCATGTGGAACCCAGAGTATGATCCACCGTGTGATCGGGAAACGTGTTCAAATGTGTCACAGCTTTCATACCGTGATACTCGGGTGCAATCTTCCAGATGCTTTACTAACACTCTCCCCACTTGGAGAGTCAGTGCCTTTAAACTCCTGTTTGGCCCAGTTTGCAATTTCTGCGTAAGATGAACAGGAATAGGGAGAACCAATGAGAGACTAGCTGGAGGTGTCTGGACGGGCAAATTTAACTCTCATTTCCCACCAGGAAGAGGAATTAACCAAAGGCTCAGCGTGCCATGCCGGAACCACACTAGGGCCTGAAGCAATCCTGCGGTGTTGCGGCCAGCTCACAAGAAAGCGAGTTGAAGAAAGGAGCTCAGGGGCACTGTCATTCACAAACCTGCAGAGTTATAAATGACAGCTATCGTCCAAAAATATATTGAAGTAAGGCTGTCAAGAGGACTTGAAACCGGGGCAGAATTGCAGGAAACCGATTTCAGGAGGTAGACTGGAATTGCATGTAAAGCATAGGAAAAGAGGCAGAACATACACAATGATGCACTTGGCCAAAAAGGGCGTATGCGTTTTTTCCTGAATATATTCAGGAAATAACGCATACGCCCTTTTTGGCCAACCAAGCGAGCTTGCAAAGGAAATCTGCACTACAATGAAGTGTCACTGCCCCCCGGTCAAAAGGGCCATCTGAAAAAAGTGTAAAATCCAGAAAGGCAGGACAGGCCATGGAGAACTGGGAGCCTTGTTATGCTGATGGGCAGGATGTAAATTGCCAACAGCCACTCTGCAGAAGTGTATGGTGTTTCCTGAAACATCTAAAAAACAAAGCCACAGAGCCTAGGGCACTTCCACTTATGGTCCTATAGCTTAGGGAAATTAAAATCAAAAAGACACAGCCACCCCAAATTTTGGGACGGCTCTGTTTACAAGAACCTCCTTTACAGTACAAGTTCAATATCGCAGAAAGCGAAAAATAGATAAAGAAGTTGTGGTAATTACGTCCAATGCAATATCACTCAGCAATGAAATCTATGTCATCAGGCCCGTAGCAGCATAATGAGTGGTTTGAGCTACGATGATTCTAAGTGAAATAAGTCACACAGAAAAAGAAACATCATAAGATATCACTACTACACGGAATGTAAACTTGGCTACACAGGAACTGAATTACAAAACAGAACAGGGTCTCAAATGTAGAAAACCAACTTATGCTTGCTTAAGGGGAAAGGTGAGTTGGGCTGCTGCATAAAACCAGAGATTGAAATTAGCACAGATACCGTTCCATAAGCCAAATAGGTAATAGACAAGAGCTACTCCTTGCTCAACGAATTGGACTCAACACCCCATATTAAACGCCTAACAATATACCTGACTAGTAAGAATCTTAAAACCTATGGATTTATATGTCTCCGAAAGAGAATCAAGCGTGTGTACAGCAGCATAAACGCAGCAGTGATAGGATTGGTGAGGTTCCGTGAGCAAATACAGAACCTTTGAAGTCATATTCCATAGTACCCATTCCATGGGTCTCAACTCTCCAGGTTTAAGGGATTCTTCCTTCAGCTAAAACAGTCATGTGGAACCCAGAGTATGATCCACCGTGTGATTGGGAAACGTGTTCAAATGTGTCTCAGTTTTCATCCCCTAGTACTCGGGTGCAACATTCCAGATGATTTACTAACACTCTCCCCACTTGGAGAGTTAGTGCCTTTAAACTCCTGTTTGACCCAGTTTGCAATTTCTGCAAAAAATGAACAGGAATAGGGAGAACCAATGAGAAACTAGCTGGAGGTGTCTGGACGGGCAAATTTAACTCTCATTTCCCACCAGGAAGAGGAATTAACCAAAGGATCAGCGTGCCGTGCCGGAACCACACTAGGGCCTGAAGCAATCCTGCGGTGTTGCGGCCAGCTCACAAGAAAGCGAGTTGAAGAAAGGAGCTCAGCGGCACTGTCATTCACAAACTTGCAGAGTTATAAATGACAGCTATCATCCAAAAATATATTGAAGTAAGGCTGCCAAGAGGACTTGAAAGTGGGGTAGAATTGCAGGAAACCAATTTCAGGAGGTAGACTGGAACTGCATGTAAAGCATAGGAAAAGAGGCAGAACGTCCACAATGATGCACTTGGCCAAAAAGGGCGTATGCGTTTTTTCCTGAATATATTCAGGAAATAACGCATATGCACTTTTTGGCCAACCAAGCGAGCTTGCAAAGGAAATCTGCATTACAATGAAGTCTCACTGTCCCCAGATCAAAAGGGACATCTGAAAACACTGTAAAATCCAGAAAGGCAGGACAGGCCATGGAGAACTGGGAGCCTTGTTATGCAGATGGGCAGGATATAAATTGCCAAGAGCCACTCTGGAGAAGTGTATGGTGTTTCCTGAAACATCTAAAAAACAAAGCAACAGAGCCTAGGGCACTTCCACTTATGGTCCTATAGGTTAGGGATATTAAAATCAAAAAGACACAGCCACTCCAAAATTTGGGACGGCTTTGTTTACAAGAACCTCGTTTACGGTACAAGTTCAATATCACAGAAAGCGAAAAATGGATAAAGAAGTTGTGGTACTTACGTACAATGCAATATCACTCAGCAATGAAATCTATATCATCAGGCCCGTAGCAGCATAATGAGTGGATTCAGGTACGATGATTCTAAGTGAAAGAAGTCACACAGAAAAAGAAACATCATAAGATATCACTACTACATGGAATGTAAACTTGGCTACACAGGAACTGAATTACAAAACAGAACAGGGTCTCAAATGTAGACAACAAACTTATGCTTGCTTAAGGGGAAAGGTGAGTTGCTGTGCTGCATAAAACCAGAGATTGAAATTAGCACAGATACCGTTCCATAAGCCAAATATGTAATAGACAAGAGCTACTCCTTGCTTAACGAAGTGGACTCAAGACGCCATATTTAACGCCTAAGAATATACCTGACTAGTAAGAATCTTAAAACCTATGGATTTATATGTCTCTGAAAGAGAATCAAGCATGTGTACAGCAGCATAAATGCAGCAGTGATAGGATTGGTGAGGTTCAGTGAGCAAATGCAGACCCTTTGAAGTCATATTGCATGGTACCAATTCCATGGGTCTCAACTCTGCAGGTTTAAGGTATTCTTTCTTCAGCTAAAACATGCATGTGGAACCCAGAGTATGATCCACCGTGTGATCGGGAAACGTGTTCAAATGTGTCTCAGTTTTCATCCCCTGGTACTCGGGTGCAACATTCCAGACGCTTTACTAACACTCTCCCCACTTGGAGAGTCAGTGCCTTTAAACTCCTGTTTGGCCCAGTTTGCAATTTATGCGGAAAATGAACAGGAATAGGGAGAACCAATGAGAGACTAGAAGGAGGTGTCTGGACGGGCAAACTTAACTCTCATTTCCCACCAGGAATAGGATTTAACCAAAGGCTCAGCGTGCCATGCCGGAACCACACTAGGGCCTGAAGCAATCCTGCGGTGTTGCGGCCAGCCTTCAAGAAAGCGAGTTGAAGAAAGGAGCTCAGGGGCACTGTCATTCACAAACCTGCAGAGTTATAAATGAGAGCTATCGTCCAAAAATATATTGAAGTAAAGCTACCAAGAGGACTTGAAGGCGGGGCAGATTTGCAGGAAACCGATTTCAGGAGGTAGACTGGAATTGCATGTAAAGCATAGGAGAAGAGGCAGAACGTCCACAATGATGCACTTGGCCAAAAAGGGCGTATGCGTTTTATCCTAAATATATTCAGGAAAAAACGCATACGTCCTTTTTGGCCAACCAAGCAAGCTTGCAAAGGAAATCTGCACTACAATGACGTCTCACTGCCCCCCGGTCAAAAGGGCCATCTGAAAAAAGTGTAAAATGCAGAAAGGCAGGACAGTCTATGGAGAACTGGGAGCCTTGTTATGCTGATGGGCGGGATGTAAATTGCCAACAGCCACTCTGGAAAAGTGTATGGTGTTTCCTGAAACATCCAAAAAACAAAGCAACAGAGCCTAGGGCACTTCCACTTATGGTCCTATAGCTTAGGAAAATTAAAGTCAAAAAGACACAGCCATCCCAACGTTTGGGCCGGCTCTGTTTACAAGAACATCCTTTATGGTACAAGTTCAATATCACAGAAAGCGAAAAATGGATAAAGAAGTTGTGGTACTTACGTAGAATGCAATATCACTCAGCAATGAAATCTATGTCATCAGGCCCGTAGCAGCATAATGAGTGGATTCAGGTACGATGATTCTAAGTGAAATAAGTCACACAGAAAAAGAAACATCATAAGATATCACTGATACACGGAATGTAAACTTGGCTACACAGGAACTGAATTACAAAACGGAACAGGGTCTCAAATGTAGAACACCGACTTATGCTTGCTTAGGGGAAAGGTGAGTTGGGGTGCTGCATAAAACCAGACATTGAAATTAGCACAGATACCGTTCCATAAGCCAAATATGTAACAGACAAGAACTACTCCTTGCTCAGCGAAGTGGACTCAACACCCCATATTAAACGCCTAAGAATATACCTGAATGGTAAGAATATTAATACCTATGGATTTATATGTCTCCGTAAGAGAGTCAAGCATGTGTACAGCAGCATAAACGCAGCAGTGATAGGATTGGTGAGGTTCGGTGAGCAAATGCAGACCCTTTGAAGTCATATTGCATATTACCCATTCCATGGGTCTCAACTCTCCAGGTTTAAGGGATTCTTCCTTCAGCTAAAACATGCATGTGGAACACAGAGTATGATCCACCGTGTGATCGGGAAACGTGTTTAGATGTGTCTCAGTTTTCATCCCCTAGTACTCGGGTGCAACATTCCAGACGCTTTACTAACACTCTCCCCACTTGGAGAGTCAGTGCCTTTAACCTCCTGTTTGGCCCAGTTTGCAATTTCTGCGGAAAATGAACAGGAATAGGGAGAACCCATGAGAGACTAGCTGGAGGTGTCTGGACGGGCAAATTTAACTCTCATTTCCCACCAGGAAGAGGAATTAAACAAAGGCTCAGCGTGCCGTGCCGGAACCACACTAGGGCCTGAAGCAATCCTGCGGTGTTGCGGCCAGCTCACAAGAAAGCGAGTTGAAGAAAGGAGCTCAGGGGCACTGTCATTCAAAAACCTGCAGAGTTATAAATGACAGCTATCGTCCAAAAATATATTGAAGTAAGGCGGCCAAGAGGATTTGAAAGCGGGGCAGAATTGCAGGAAACCGATTTCAGGAGGTAGACTGGAATTGCATGTAAAGCATAGGAAAAGAAGCAGAACGTCCACAATGATGCACTTGGCCAAAAAGGGTGTATGAGTTTTTTCCTGAATATATTCAGGAAAAAACGCATACGCCCTTTTTGGCCAACCAAGCAAGCTTGCAAAGGAAATCTGCACTACAATGAAGTCTCACTGCCCCCCGGTCAAAAGGGCCATCTGAGAAAAGTGTAAAATCCAGAAAGGCAGGACAGGCCATGGAGAACTAGGAGCCTTGTTATGCTGATGGACGGGATGTAAATTGCCAACAGCCACTCTGGAGAAGTGTATGGTGTTTCCTGAAACATCCAAAAAACAAAGCAACATAGCCTAGGGCACTTCCAGTTATGGTCCTATAGCTTAGGGAAATTAAAATCAAAAAGACACAGCCACCCCAAAGTTTGGGACGGCTCTGTTTACAAGAACCTTGTTTACGGTACAAGTTCAATATCACAGAAAGCGAAAAATGGATAAAGAAGTTGTGGTACTTACGTACAATGCAATATCACTCAGCAATGAAATCTATGTCATCAGGCCCGTAGCAGCATAATGAGTGGATTCAGGTACGATGATGCTAAGTGAAATAAGTCACACAGAAAAAGAAACATCATAAGATATCACTACTACACGGAATGTAAACTTGGCTACACAGGAACTGAATTACAAAACAGAACAGGGTCTCAAATGTAGAACACCAACTTATGCTTGCTTAAGGGGAAAGGTGAGTTGGGGTGCTGCATAAAACCAGACATTGAAATTAGCACAGATACCGTTCCATAAGCTTAATATGTAATAGACAAGAGCTACTCCTTGCTCAACGAAGTGGACTCAAGACACCATATTAAACGCCTAAGAATATACCTGACTAGTAAGAATCTTAAAACCTATGGATTTATATGTCTCCAAAAGAGAATCAAGCGTGTGTACAGTGGCATAAACGCAGCAGTGATAGGACTGGTGAGGTTCGGTGAGCAAATGCAGACACTTTGAAGTCATATTGCATGGTACCCATTCCATGGGTCTCAACTCTCCAGGTTTAAGGGATTCTTCCTTCAGCTAAAACATGCATGTGGAAACCAGAGTATGATCCACCGTGTGATCGGGAAACGTGTTCAAATGTGTCTCAGTTTTCATCACCTGGTACTCGGGTGCAGCATTCCAGACGCTTTACTAACACTCTCCCCACTTGGAGAGTCAGTGCCTTTAACCTCCTGTTTGGCCCAGTTTGCAATTTTTGCAGAAAATGAACAGGAATAGGGAGAACCAATGAGAGACTAGCTGGAGGTGTCTGGACGGGCAAATTTAACTCTCATTTCCCACCAGGAAGAGGAATTAACCAAAGGCTCAGCGTGCCATGCCGGAACCACACTAGGGCCTGAAGCAATCCTGCGGTGTTGCGGCCAGCTCACAAGAAAGCGAGTTGAAGAAAGGAGCTCAGGGGCACTGTCATTCACAAACCTGCAGAGTTATGAATGACAGCTATCGTCCAAAAATATATTGAAGTAAGGCTGCCAAGAGGACTTGAAAGCGGGGCAGAATTGCAGGAAACCGATTTCAGGAGGTAGACTGGAATTGCATGTAAAGCATAGGAAAAGAGGCAGAACGTCCACAATGATGCACTTGGCCAAAAAGGGTGTATGAGTTTTTTCCTGAATATATTCAGAAAAAAACGCATACGCCCTTTTTGGCCAACCAAGCAAGCTTGCAAATAAATCTGCACTACAATGAAGTCTCACTGCCCCCCGGTCAAAAGGGCCATCTGAAAAAAGTGTAAAATCCAGAAAGGCAGGACAGGCCATGGAGAACTGGGAGCCTTGTTATGCTGATGGGCGGGATGTAAATCGCCAACAGCCACTCTGGAGAAGTGTATGGTGTTTCCTGAAACATCTAAAAAACAAAGCAACAGAGCCTAGGTCACTTCCACTTATGGTCCTATAGCTTAGGGAAATTAAAATCAAAAAGAGACAGCCACCCTAAAGTTTGGGATGGCTCTGTTTACAAGAACTTCGTTTATGGGACAAGTTCAATATCGCAGAAAGCGAAAAATGGATAAAGAAGTTGTGGTACTTACGTACAATGCAATATCACTCAGCAATGAAATCTATGTCATCAGGCCCGTAGCAGCATAATGAGTGGATTCAGGTACGATGATTCTAAGTGAAATAAGTCACACAGAAAAAGAAACATCATACGATATCACTAATACACGGAATGTAAACTTGGCTACACAGGAACTGAATTACAAAACAGAACAGTGTCTCAAATGTAGAAAACCAACTTATGCTTGCTTAAGGGGAAAGGTGAGTTGGGGTGCTGCATAAAACCAGAGATTGGGGGAGAACGCGGAAAATGGCGGAATAGTAAGACGCGGAGATCACCTTCCTCCCCACAGATACACCAGAAATTCATCTACAAGTGGAACAACTGCTACAGAACACCTACTGAAGGCTGGCAGAAGACCTCAGACCTCCCAAAAAGCAAGAAACTCCCCACGTACCTGGGTAGGTCAAAAGAAAAAACGGAGACAAAAGAATAGGGACGGCACCTACACCAGTGGGAGGGAGCTGTGAAGGAGGAAAAGTTTCCACACTCTAGGAAGCCTCTTCGCAGGCGGAGACTGCGGGAGGCGGAGGGGGGAGCTTCGAAGCTGCGGAGGAGTGCACAGCAACGGGTGCGGAGGGCAAAGCGGGGAGATTCCCGCACAGAGGATCGGTGCCGACCGGCCCTCACCAGCCCGAGAGGCTTGTCTGCTCACCCGCCGGGGCGGGCGGGGCTGTGAGCTGAGGCCGGAGCGCAGGGAGAGGACTGGGGTTGGCGGCTTGAACATAGCCTGAAGGGGTTAGTGCACCACAGCTAGCCAGGAGGGAGTCAGGGGAAAAGCCTGCACCTGCAGAAGAGGCAGGAGACTTTTCCTTCCCTCTTTGTTTCCTGGGGCGTGAGGAGAGGGGTTTAAGAACGCTGCTTAAAGGAACTCCAGAGACGGGCGCGAGCCGCGGCTGAAAGCACGGAATCCAGAGACGGGCGCGAGCCGCGGCTGAAAGCGCGGAATCCAGAGACGGGCGCAAGCCGCGGCTAAAAGCGCGGACCCCAGAGGCGGGCGGGAGACGTTAAGGCTGCTGCTGCCGCCACCGAGGGGCCTGTGTGCGAGCACAGGTCACTCTCCACACCCCTCTTCCGCGGAGCCTGTGCAGCCCGCCACTGCCGGGTTCCCGGGATCCAGGGACAACTTCCCCGGGAGAGCGCACAGCGCGCCTCAGGCTGGTGCAAAGTCACGCCGGCCTTTGCCACCGCAGGCCCGCCCCGCACTCTGTGCCCCTCCGTCCCCGCCGGCCTGAGTGCGCCAGAGCCCCCAATCAGCGGCTCTTTTAACCCCATCCTGTCTGAGCAAAAAACAGACGCCCTCCAGCGATCTACACTCAGTGGCAGGGCCAAATCCAAAGCTTAGCCCTGGGAGCTGTGAGAACAAAGAAGAGAAAGGGAAATCTCTCCCAGCAGCCTCAGAAGCAGCGGATTAAAGCTCCACAATCAACTTGATGTACCCTGCATCTGTGGAATACCTGAATAGACAACCAATCATCCCAAATTAAGGAAGTGGACTTTAGGAGCAATATCTATGATTTTTTCCCCTTTCCTCTTTTTGTGAATGTGTATGTGTATGCGTCTGTGTGAGATCTTGTCTGTATAGTCTTGCTTCCACCATTTGTCCTAGGGTTCTATCCGTCCATGTTTTTTTTTAAATTTTTTTTCTTAATAATTAATTTTAATAACCTTATTATACTTTACCTTCTTTCTTTCTTTCTTTCTTTCCGTCCTTCCTTCCCTCCTTTAGACAACGAATCATCCCAAATTGAGGAGGTGGTCTCTGACAGCAAGATTTAGGATTTTTCCCCATTTACCTCTTTTAGTGAGGGTGTATGTGTATGCTTCTGTGTAAGATTTTGTCTGTATAGCTTTGCTTCCAACATTTGTCTTAAGGTTCTTTCCGTCCCTTTTTTTTTTCTAAATAAGAAGTTTTTAATTCAATAACTTTATTATACTTTATTTTATTTTTACTGTATCTTCTTTCTTTCTGTCTTTTTTCCTTCTTTCCCTCCTTCCTTCCTTCCTTCCTCCCTCCCTCCTTTCTTTCTTTCTTGCCTTCTTTCCTTCTTTGCTTCTTTCTTTCTTTCTTCCTTCCTTCCTACCCTCCTTTCCTTCTTTCTTTCCTCATACTTCTACTAATTCCCTCTACTTTTTCTCCCTTTTATCCTGAGCCTGTGGATGAAAAGCTTTTGGTGCTCCAGCCAGGAGTCAGGGCTCTGCCTCTGAGGTAGGACAGCCAACTTCAGGACACTGATCAACAAGAGACCTCCCAGCTCCACATAATATCAAACGGCGAAAATCTCCCAGAGACCTCCATCTTAACACCAGCACCCAGCTTCACTCAACGACCAGCAAGCCACAGTGCTGGAAAACCTATGCCAAACAACTAGCAAAACAGGAACACAACCCCACCCATTAGCAGAGAGGCTGCCTAAAATCATAATAAGGCCACAGACACCCCCAAACCCACCACCAGACGTGAACCTGCCCACTAGAGAGACAAGATCCAGCCTCATCCACCACAACACAGGCACTAGCCCCCTCCACCAGGAAACCTACACAACCCACTGAACCAACCTTAGCCACTGGAGACAGACATCAAAAACAGGAGGAACTACAAACCTGCAGCCTGCAAAAAGGAGACCCCAAACACAGTAAGATAAGCAAAATGAGAAGACAGAAAAACACACAGCAGATAAAGGAGCAAGATAAAAATGCACCAGACCTAACAAATGAAGAGGAAATAGGCAGTCTACCTGAAAGAGAATTCAGAATAATGATAGTAAGGTTGATCCGAAATCTTGGAGATAGAATGGACAATAGAATGGACAAAATGCAAGAATCAGTTAACAAGGACCTAGAAGAACTAAAGATGAAACAAGCAACAATGAACAACACAATAAATGAAATTAAAAGTACTCTAGATGGGATCAATAGCAGAATAACTGAGGCAGAAGAACGGATAAGTGACCTGGAAGATAAAATAGTGGAAATAACTACTGCAGAGCAGAATAAAGAAAAAAGAATGAAAAGAACTGAGGACAGTCTCAGAGACCTCTGGGACAACATTAAACGCACCAACATTCGAATTATAGGGGTTCCAGAAGAAGAAGAGAAAAAGAAAGGGACTGAGAAAATATTTGAAGAGATTATAGTTGAAAACTTCCCTAATATGGGAAAGGAAATAGTTAATCAAGTCCAGGAAGCACAGAGAGTCCCATACAAGATAAATACAAGGAGAAATACACCAAGACACATATTAATCAAACTGTCAAAAATTAAATACAAAGAAAGCATATTAAAAGCAGCAAGGGAAAAACAACAAATAACACATAAGGGAATCCCCATAAGGTTAACAGCTGATCTCTCAGCAGAAACCCTACAAGCCAGAAGGGAGTGGCAGGACATACTGAAAGTGATGAAGGAGAAAAACATGCAGCCAAGACTACTCTACCCAGCAAGGATCTCATTCAGATTTGATGGAGAAATTAAAACCTTTACAGACAAGCAAAAGCTGAGAGAGTTCAGCACCACCAAACCAGCTTTACAACAAATGCTAAAGGATCTTCTCTAGGCAAGAAACACAAGAGAAGGAAAAGACCCATAATAACGAACCCAAAACAATTTAGAAAATGGGAATAGGAACATACATATCGATAATTACCTTAAATGTAAATGGACTAAATGCTCCCACCAAAAGACACAGATTAGCTGAATGGATACAAAAACAAGACCCTTATATATGCTGTCTACAAGAGACCCACTTCAGACCTAGAGACACATACAGACTGAAAGTAAGGGGATGGAAAAAGATATTCCATGCAAATGGAAGCCAAAAGAAAGCTGGAGTAGCAATTCTCATATCAGACAAAATAGACTTTAAAATAAGGACTATTAAAAGAGACAAAGAAGGACACTACATAATGATCAAGGGATCGATCCAAGAAGAAGATATAACAATTGTAAATATTTATGCACCCAACATAGGAGCACCTCAATACATAAGGCAAATACTAACAGCCATAAAAGGGGAAATTGACAGTAACACATTCATAGTAGGGGACTTTAACACCCCACTTTCACCCATGGACAGATCATCCAAAATGAAAATAAATAAGGAAACACAAGCTTTAAATGATACATTAAACAAGATGGACTTAATTGATATTTATAGGACACTCCATCCAAAAACAACAGAATACACATTTTTCTCAAGTGCTCATGGAACATTCTCCAGGATAGATCATATCTTAGGTCACAAATCAAGCCTTGGTAAATTTAAGAAAATTGAAATTGTATCAAGTATCTTTTCTGACCACAACGCCATGAGACTAGGTATCAATTACAGGAAAAGATCTGTAAAAAATACAAACACATGGAGGCTAAACAATACACTACTTAATAATGAAGAGATCACTGAAGAAATCAAAGAGGAAATCAAAAAATACCTAGAAACAAATGACAATGGAGACACAACGACCCAAAACCTGTGGGATGCAGCAAAAGCAGTTCTAAGGGGGAAGTTTATAGCAATACAAGCCCACCTTAAGAAGCAGGAAACATCTCGAATAAACCTAACCTTGCACCTCAAGCAATTAGAGAAAGAAGAACAAAAAAACCCCAAAGCTAGCAGAAGGAAAGAAATCATAAAAATCAGATCAGAAATAAGTGAAAAAGAAATGAAGGAAACAATAGCAAAGATCAATAAAACTAAAAGCTGGTTCTTTGAGAAGATAAACAAAATAGATAAACCACTAGCCAGACTCATCAAGAAAAAAAGGGAGAAGACTCAAATCAATAGAATTAGAAATGAAAAAGGAGAGGTAACAACTGACACTGCAGAGATAAAAGAGATCATGAGAGATTACTACAAGCAACTCTATGCCAATAAAATGGACAATCTGGAAGAAATGGACAAATTCTTAGAAATGCACAACCTGCCAAGACTGAATCAGGAAGAAAGAGAAAATATGAACAGACCAATCACAAGCACTGAAATTGAAACTGTGATTAAAAATCTTCCAACAAAGAAAAGCCCAGGACCAGATGGCTTCACAGGCGAATTCTATCAAACATTTAGAGAAGAGCTAACACCTATCCTTCTCAAACTCTTCCAAAATATAACAGAGGGAGGACCACTCCCTAACTCCTTCTACGAGGCCACCATCACCTTGATACCAAAACCAGACAAGGATGTCACAAAGAAAGAAAACTACAGGCCAATATCACTGATGAACATAGATGCAAAAATCCTCAACAAAATACTAGCAAACAGAATCCAACAGCACATTAAAAGGATCATACACCATGATCAAGTGGGGTTTATTCCAGGAATGCAAGGATTCTTCAATATACGCAAATCAATCAATGTGATACACCATATTAACAAATTGAAGGAGAAAAACCATATGATCATCTCAATAGATGCAGAGAAAGCTTTTGACAAAATTCAACACCCATTTATGATAAAAACCCTGCAGAAAGTAGGCATAGAGGGAACTTTCCTCAACATAATAAAGGCCATATATGACAAGCCCACAGCAAACATCATCCTCAATGGTGAAAAACTGAAAGCATTTCCACTAAGATCAGGAACAAGACAAGGTTGCCCACTCTCACCACTATTATTCAACATTGTTTTGGAAGTTTTAGCCACAGCAGTCAGAGAAGAAAAGGAAATAAAAGGAATCCAAATTGGAAAAGAAGAAGTAAAGCTGTCACTGTTTGCAGATGACATGATCCTATACATAGAGAACCCTAAAGATGCTACCAGAAAACTACTAGAGCTAATCAATGAATTTGGTAAAGTGGCAGGACACAAAATTAATGCACAGAAATCTCTGGCATTCCTATATACTAATGATGAAAAATCTGAAAGTGAAATCAAGAAAACACTCCCATTTACCATTGCAACAAAAAGAATAAAATATCTAGGAATAAACCTACCTAAGGAGACAAAAGACCTGTATGCAGAAAATTATAAGACACTGATGAAAGAAATTAAAGATGATATAAATAGATGGAGAGATATACCATGTTCTTGGATTGGAAGAATCAACATTGTGAAAATGACTCTACTACCCAAAGCAATCTATAGATTCAATGCAATCCCTATGAAACTACCACTGGCATTTTTCACAGAACTAGAACAAAAAATTTCACAATTTGTATGGAAACACAAAAGACCCCGAATAACCAAAGCAATCTTGAGAACGAAAGAAGGAACGGGAGGAATCAGGCTCCCTGACTTCAGACTATACTACAAAGCTACAGTCATCAAGACGGTATGGTACTGGCACAAAAACAGAAAGATAGATCAATGGAACAGGATAGAAAGCCCAGAGATAAACCCATGCACATATGGACACCTTATCTTTGATAAAGGTGGCAGTAATGTACAATGGAGAAAGGACAGCCTCTTCAATAAGTGGTGCTGGGAAAACTGGACAGGTACATGTAAAAGTATGAGATTAGATCACTCCCTAACACCATACACAAAAATAAGCTCAAAATGGATTAAAGACCTAAATGTAAGGCCAGAAACTATCAAACTCTTAGAGGAAAACATAGGCAGAACACTCTATGACATAAATCAAAGCAAGATCCTTTCTGACCCACCTCCTAGAGTAATGGAAATAAAAACAAAAATAAACAAATGGGACCTAATGAAACTTCAAAGCTTTTGCACAGCAAAGGAAACCATAAACAAGACCAAAAGACAACCCTCAGAATGGGAGAAAATATTTGCAAATGAAGCAACCAACAAAGGATTAATCTCCAAAATTTACAAGCAGCTCATGCAGCTCAATAACAAGAAAACAAACAACCCAATCCAAAAATGGGCAGAAGACCTAAATAGACATTTCTCCAAAGAAGGTATACAGACTGCCAACAAACACATGAAAGAATGCTCAACATCATTAATCATTAGAGAAATGCAAATCAAAACTACAATGAGATATCATCTCACACCAGTCAGAATGGCCATCATCAAAAAATCTAGAAACAATAAATGCTGGAGAGGGTGTGGAGAAAAGGGAACACTCTTGCACTGCTGGTGGGAATGTGAATTGGTTCAGCCACTATGGAGAACAGTATGGAGGTTCCTTAAAAAACTACAAATAGAACTACCATATGACCCAGCAATCCCACTACTGGGCATATACCCTGAGAAAACCAAAATTCAAAAATAGTCATGTACCAAAATGTTCATTGCAGCTCTATTTACAATAGCCCGGAGATGGAAACAACCTAAGTGCCCGTCATCGGATGAATGGATAAAGAAGATGTGGCACATATGTACAATGGAATATTACTCAGCCATAAAAAGAAACGAAATTGAGCTATTTGTAATGAGGTGGATAGACCTAGAGTCTGTCATACAGAGTGAAGTAAGTCAGAAAGAAAAAGACAAATACCGTATGCTAACACATATATATGGAATTTAAGAAAAAAATGTCATGAAGAACCTAGGGGTAAAGCAGGAATAAAGACGCAGACCTCTTAGATAACGGACTTGAGGTTATGGGGAGGGGGAAGGGTGAGCTGTGACAGGGCGAGAGAGAGTCATGGGCATATACACACTAACAAACGCAGTAAGGTAGATAGCTAGTGGGAAGCAGCCGCATGGCACAGGGATATTGGCTCGGTGCTTTGTGACAGCCTGGAGGGGTGGGATGGGGAGGGTGGGAGTGAGGGAGACGCAACAGGGAAGACATATGGGAACATATGTTTATGTATGACTGACTCACTTTGTTATAAAGCAGAAACTAACACACCATTGTAAAGAAATTATACCCCAATAAAGATGTTAAAAAAAAAAAAAACCAGATATTGAAATTAGCACAGATACCGTTCCATAAGCCAAATATGTAATAGAAAAGAGCTACTCCTTGCTCAACGAAGTGGACTCAACACCGCATATTAAACACCTAAGAATATACCTGACTAGTAAGAATCTTAAAACCTATGGGTTTATATGTCTCCGAAAGAGAATCAAGCGTGTGTACAGCGGTATACATGCAGCAGTGATAGGATGGGTGAGGATTGGTGAGCAAATGCAGACCCTTTGAAGTCATATTGCATGGTACCCATTCCATGGCTCTCAACTCTCCAGGTTTAAGGGATTCTTCCTTCAGCTAAAACATGCATGTGGAACCCAGAGTATGATCCACCATGTGATCGGGACACGTGTTCAAATGTGTCTCAGTTTTTGTCCCCTGGAACTCGGGTGCAACATTCCAGACGCGTTACTAACACTCTCCCCACCTGGACAGTCAGTGCCTTTAACCTCCTGTTTGACCCAGTTTGCAATTACGGCGCAAAATGAACAGGAATAGGGAGAACCAATGACAGACTAGCTGGAGGTGTCTGGACTGGCAAATTTAACTCTCATTTCCCACCAGGAAGAGGAATTAACCAAAGGCTCAGCGTGCCGTGCCGGAACCACACTAGGGCCTGAAGCAATCCTGCGGTGTTGCGGCCAGCTCACAAGAAAGCGAGTTGAAGAAAGGAGCTCAGGGGCACTGTCATTCACAAACCTGCAGAGTTATAAATGACAGCTATCTTCCAAAAATATATTGAAGTAAGGCTGCCAAGAGGACTTGAAAGCGGGGCAGAATTGCAGGAAACCGATTTCAGAAGGTACACAGGAGTCGCTCTTAAAGCATAGGAAAAGAGACAGAACTTGGAATATAATGCACTTGGCAAAAATGGGCATATGTGTTTTATCCAGAGCTCTCATAACTGAGGGGAGGAGATTCCCAGCAGGCTCCAACTGCCACCTGAGGGCTCACATTGCCAAGGCAATGTGAGCAAGCCAGGCAGGAGTTACCTCACAGCAGAGGTCCCACCTCACAGAAGGGTGAGAAACCCAGCCAACATCAGACTCTCACCAGAGGGCCCACATCACCAAGGGGATGGGAAACAGGCAGGAGTGTCTTCACACCAGTGGGGCCACATCATCGAAAGGTGAGGTACTCAGCACATGTGTCCTCAAACCAGAGGACCCACATCACCAAGGGCCTCGGAGTGAGGCAGGCAGGAGTAGCCTCACAACACTGGGCCCATAGAATAAAAAAGTGAGGAATCCAGCAGTTGGAACCTCCCAGCAGGCGGCCCAGAGCACCGAGGCTATGGGATCCAGGCCACAGTGAACTCACAGAAGAGGGCCCATGTCATGAAACTGAGCAACCCAGCCATTGGGACCTCAGAGCAGGAGGCCCACATCCCCATGGGGATGGAAATCTGTTAGGACTGTCCTCGCACCCTTGAGAACGTATCAGAAAATTTTGGGCGACCAGCAGTTAGGGCCTGACGCAAGAGGACCCTCATCATCAAGGGAAGGAGGCTCCCAGCAGGCTCCAACTGCCACCAGAGGGCTGACGTCTCCAAGGCGATGTGTGCCAACCAGGCACGAATGACCTCACAGCAGACGGCCCACCTCAGAGAAGTGTGACGAACCCAGTCAGGATCAGACTCGCACCAGAGGACCCACATCACCAAGGGGATGGGAACCAGGCAGGAGTGTCCCCACACCAGTGGGACAACATCATCGAAAGGTGAGGATCCCAGCACATGTAGCCTCAAACCACAGGAACCACATCACCAAGGGGTTCAGAATGAGGCTGGCAGGACTGGCCTCACAACACAGGGTCCATAGAATATAAAAGTTGAGGAATCCAGCAGTTGGAACCTCCCAGCAAGTGGCCCAGAGCACCGAGGTTATGGGATCCAGGCCGCAGTGAACTCACAGCAGAGGGCCCACATCATGAACCTGTGAGCAGCCCAGCCGTTGGGACCTCAGAACAGAAGGCCCACATCCCCATTGGGATGGGAACCTGGCAGGAGTGGCTTCGCACCACTTAGCACATATCTGAAAATGTTAGGAGCCCAGCAGTTAGGGCCTGACGCCAGGGGGCCCTCATAACTGAGGGGAGGAGACTCCCAGCAGGTTCCAACTGCCAACAGAGGGCCCACGTCTACAAGGTGGCATGCGCCAGCCAGGCAGTAGTGACCTCACAGCAGAGGGCCTATCTCACAGAAGGGTGAGGAACCGAGGCAGGATGAGACTCTCGCCAGAGGGCCCACAACACCAAGGGGATGGGAACCAGTCAGGACTGTCCTCCCACCAGTGGGGCCACATCATCGAAAGGTGAGGAACCCAGCACATGTGGCCTCATATCAGAGGACATACATCACAAAGGGGATGGGAGTGAGGCAGGTAGGAGTAGCCTAAAAACAGAGGGCCCAAAGAATAAAAAAGGTGAGGAATCCAGCAGTTGGAACCTCCCAGCAGGCGGCCGAGAGCACAGAAGCTATGGGATGCAGGCAGGAGTGAACTAACAGCAGAGAGCCCACATCATGAAACTGTGAGCAACCCAGGCGTTGGGACCTCAGAGCAGAAAGCCCACATCCCCATGGGGATGGGAACCTGACAGGAGTGTCCTGGCATCACTGGGCTCACATCAGAAAACGTGGGGAGCCCAGCAGTTAGAGCCTGATGCAAGAGGGCCGTCATCACCGAGGGCAGGAGGCTCCCAGCAGGTTCCATGTGCCAACAGAGGGCCCACGTCACCAAGGTGATGTGTGCAAGTCAGGCAGGATTGACCTCACAGCAGAGGGCCTACCTCACAGAAGAGTGAGGAACCCAGCCAGGATAAGACTGTCACCAGAAGGCCCACATCACCAAGGGGATGGGAACCAGGCAGGAGTGTCCTCACACCAGTGGGGCCACATCATTGAAAGTTGTGGAACCCAGCACATGTGGCCTCAAACCAGAAGACCCACATCACGAAGGGGTTGCGAGTGAGGCAGGCAGGAGGAGCATCACAACACAGGACCCATAGAGTACAAAAGTTGAGGAATCGAGCAGTTGGAACCTCCCAGCAGGTGGCCAAGAGCACAGAGGCTATGGGATCCAGGCCACAGTGAACTAACACCAGAGAGCCCACATCATGAAATTGTGATCAACCCAGCCGTTGGAACCTCAGAGCAGATGGCCCACATCCCCGTGGAGATGGGAACCTAAGAGGAGTGCCCGAGCATCACTAGGCTCACTAAGAAAAGTTGGGGAGCCCAGCAGTTAGGGCCTGACGTCAGAGGGCCCTCATCACAGAGGTGAGGAGGCTCCCAGCAGGGTCCAAGTGCCACCAGAGGGCTCATGTCAACAAGGCGAGGTGAGCAAGCCAGGCAAGAGTTACCTGATAGTAGAGGGCCCACCTCACAGATGGGTGAGGAACCCAGCCAGGATCAGACTCTCACCAGAGGGCCCACATCACAAAGGGGATGGGAACCAGTCAGGACTGTCTTCCCTCCAGTGGGGCCACATCATCGAAAGGTGCGGAACCGAGCACATGTGGCCTCAAATCAGAGGACACATATCACAAAGGGAATGGGAGTGAGGCAGGCAGGAGTAGCCTAAAAACAGAGGGCCCAAAGAATAAGAAAGGTGAGGAATCCAGCAGTTGGAACCTCCCAGCAGGCGGCCGAGAGCACAGAAGCTATGGGATGCAGGCAGGAGTGAACTAACAGCAGAGAGCCCACATCATGAAACTGTGAGCAACCCAGGCGTTGGGACCTCAGAGCAGAAGGCCCACATCCCAATGGGGATGTGAACCTGGCTGGAGTGTCCTCGCACCACTGGGCGCACATCACAAAATGTGGGGAGCCCAGGAGTTAGGGCCTGACGCCAGAGGGCCCTCATCACCGAGGGGAGGAGGCTCCCAGCAGGCTCCAAGTGCCACCAGAGGGCTCATGTCCACAAGGCGAGGTGAGCAAGCCAGGCAGGAGTGACCTCACAGCAGACGGCCCACCTCACAGATGGGTGAGGAACCCAGCCAGGATCAGACTCTCAACAGAGGGCCCACATCACCAAGGGGATATGAACCAGGCAGGAGTCTCCTAAGACCATTGGTCCCACATCATCGAAAGGTGAGGAACCCAGCACATATGGCCTCAAACCAGACGACACACATCATGAAGGGGCTGGGAGTGAGGCAGGCAGGAGGATCCTCACAACAGAGGGCCCAAAAAATTAAAAAAGTGAGGAATCCAGCAGTTGGAACCTCCCAGCAGGCGGCCAAGAGCACAGAGGCTATGGGATCCAGGCCTCTGTGAACTAACACCAGAGAGCCCACATCATGAAAATGTGAACAACCCAGCCGTTGGGACCTCAGAGCAGAAGGCCCACATCCCCATGGAGATGGGATCCTAAGAGGAGTGCCAAAGCATCACTGGGCTCACTAAGAAAAGTTGGTGAGCCCAGCAGTTAGGGCCTGACGCAAGAGGGCCCTCATCACCGGGGGGAGGAGATTCCCAGCACGCTCCAACTGCCACCACACGGCTGACTTCACCAAGGCAATGTGTGCCAGCCATGCAGGAGTGACCTATCAGCAGAGGGTCTCCCTCACAGAAGGGTGAGGAACACAGCCAGGAACAGACTCTCACCAGGGGGTCCACATAACCACGTGGATGAGAACCAGGCAGGAGTGTCCTCACACTAGTGGGGCCACATCATTGAAAGGTGAGGAACCCAGCAAAGGTGGCCACAAACCAGAGGACCCACATCACCAAGGGGTTGAGAGTGAGGTAGGTGTCTGGACGGGCATATTTAACACTCATTTCCCACCAGGAAGAGGAATTAACCAAAGGCTCAGCATGCCCTGCCAGAAGCAGATTAGGGCCTGAAGCAGTCTTGCGGGTTTTCGGCCAGCTCACAAGAAAGCGAGTTGAAGAAAGGAGCTCAGGGGCCCTGTAATTCACAAACCTGCAGAGTTATAAATGACAGATAACGTCCAAAAATATATTGAAGTAAGGCTGCGAAGAGGACTTGAAAGCGGGGCAGAATTTCAGGAAACCGATTTCAGGAGGTAGACTGGATTTGCATTTAAAGCATAGGAAAAGAGGCAGAACATCGACAATGATGCACTTGGCAAAAAAGGGCATATGAGTTTGTTCCTGAATATATTCAGGAAAAAACACATACGCCCTTTTTGGCAAACCAAGCAAGCTTGCAATGGAAATCCGAACTACTATGAAGTGTCACTTCCCCCCGGTCTAAAGGGCCATCTGAGAAAAGTGTAAAATCCAGAAAGGCAAGACAGGCCATGGGGAAAAAGGAGCCTTGTTATGCTGATGGGCAGGATGTAAATTGCCAACAGCCACTCTGGAGAAGTGTATGGTGTTTCCTGATACATCTGAAAAACAAAGCAACAGAGTCTAGGGCATTTCCACTTATGGTCCTATAGCTTAGGGAAATTAAAATCAAAAAGACACAGCCACCCCAAAATTTGGGACGGCTCTGTTTACAGGAACCTCTTCTACAGTACAAGTTAAATATCCCAGAGAACAAATAATTGATAAAGAAGTTGTGGTACTTATGGACAACAGAATACCACTCAGCAATGAAATCTGTGTCACCAGGCCTGTACCAGCATAATGAGTGGATTGAGGCACGATGATTCTAAGTGAAATAAGTCACACAGAAAAAGAAACATCATAAGGTATCACTAATGCACGGAATGTAAACTTGGCTACACATGAACTGAATTACAAAACAGAACAGGGTCTCAAGTTTAGAAAACCAACTTATGCTTGCTTAAGGGGAAAGGTGAGTTGGGGTGCTGCATAAAACCAGAGTTTGAAATTAGCACAGATACCGTTCCATAAGCCAAATATGTAATAGACAAGACCTACCCCTTGCTCAACGAAATGGACTCAACAATGAGGTATCACCTCACACCTGTTAGAATGGGCATCATCTGAAAATCTACAAACAACAAATGCTGGAAAGGGTGTGGAGAAAAGGAAGCCTCTTCCACTATTGTTGGGAATATAAATTGATACAGTCACTATGGAGAACAATATGGAGTTTCTTAAGAAACTAATAATAGAATTACCATATGATACAGCAATCCCAGTACTGGACATATACCCAGACAAAACCATAAATCAAAAAGAGACATTCACTGCAATGTTCATTGCATCACTATTTACAATATCGAGGTAATGGAAGCAACCTAAATGCCCACAGACAGACGAATGCATAAAGATGTGGTACATATATAAAATGGAATATTACTAAGCCATGAAAGGAATGAAACTGGGTCATTTGTAGAGACGTCGATGGATCTAGAGACTGTCATACAGAGTGAAGTAAGTCAGAAAGAGAAGAACAAATCTTGTATATTCATGCATATATGTGGAACCTAGAAAAACTGTACAGATTAACCGTTTTGCAAGGCATAAATAGAGCAACAGATGTAGACAACAATCGTATGGACAACAAGGGGGGAAAGCTCTTGGGGGGGTGGTGGTGGGAGGAGTTGAGAGATTGGGATTGGCATGTAAACATTTATATGTATAAAATAGATAACCAATAAGAACCTGCTGTATAAAAATATAAAATAAAATTCAAAATTAAAAAGAAATAAAATTTAAAAAATAAAACAGAAAAAACAATTATTCCCTTCACATACATGTATTTATATGAATAAATTATTTCCATGCTTGTATCTGTAAATACAAAAAAGAGGAATAAAATCTACCTTGAACCAAAAACGAAAAAGAGAAAAAAAGAAAAAACAGAACCCACCAGTTACTCAGAGGAAAACCGTATCAGGGCACTTGCTCCAGTTGTAAACAATTCTGAAGTTGGTCAGTGGTGGGGAATCGTCTCCCATTCAGCCAGCAGCCCCCACACAACAAGCGTCCTCATTGCAAAGCTGGGGCACCGTGCCGAGGCATCTGTGAGTAAACGTGAGCTGAGCCCCAGGCCAGTTGCTGCTGAACTGTTCCCACCCTTCCCAGGTAAAACACCTGAATATATACAAGGACTTGAAAGCCTAGAGGAAGGGCCATGGAGCCACACGAGTGACAGCATGCCAGCTGACTTGGTGCCTGCAGGCCAGCCAGGATGGTCCTGGCCCTGGGTGCTCTTCTGGAAGATTTCCATTTCCCTGCCTGAGATACCCGTCCTGTCCCTGCCCCCACTGCTTTTTTCCTTCCTCACCTCTGCCCAGGGAGAAATTCCAGCAGCAGGTATGGGTGACACATCCTCTTCTTTAGCAGGTGGCAGCCTGGCAACTGCTGCAGAAAGTCCAGCAGAGCCCCACTCACACTGGGCCACCCACAAAGCCGTGGCCTCTCACTCCCTCCCACCAGCCCAGCCCCGAGACTGCTGACAGGGCAGAGAAAATGGCGTCAGGCACAGCTGCAGGGACTCTTGCTGCCTGGAGTGGTATTTATATTGATCTCAACCCAGGCACACCTGGGGAGGGCTGGCCGGCACGGTAAGGCTGCCCAGGTCAGCCAATCATCACCCCTCAGGGGCTCACAGTTGCAGAAAAGGGAACTTGCTGAACCGGCCAGGTCCAAGCAACAGGTGTGGGCTCCTGAGAGTCAGGATAGACAAGGGGCTGCAGCTTTGGCTTGTTTTCTAATCATTTTATCTGGCCCATGAGTGGGAGACAACTTCAAGAAAACCCTCTCCTAATGAGAGGAACCCAGGAGTCAGGGAGAGGAGGGGGTGGGTGGTGGTTGGAGACAGAGGCCTGGTGCCCTGGGTGCAGTGGAAGTCTCTGGAAGACCAGGTGGAGGGAGGCCACACAGAGTGATGCCCAGGGTCACAGACCTGTCGGAGCTGCTGTTTGTTAGTTCAAGTCCTGCTCTGAGGTGCTCTGTGTCAGCTCTGAGCGACAGGTGAGCTGGGGGTGCTCTTCAATGAGGGCTATGTGCACGGTTCCTGTGTGCCCAGCCCTGCCACGGTACCTGCAAGGGTAGCTCTGTATCCTGGGAGGGGCCTGACCATGAGAGCCCCGTGGGCTGGGTTGGGGGTGGGGTACCTGCCCAGGAGAGCTCCATATCCTGGGATTGGCCTGACCACGAGAGCCCCATGGGCTGCTGGGGACCTGGTAAAGGATGTCAGGACAGTCAGTGAAGCCACCGAGGATATACCTCCAGTTGCTCCTGATTCCTACACCCTGCTGGTCATTCTACCAACCACCAGGACATGGTATTCTGTATTAGTCTTCAATGATGCCTTCTTTTGTATTCCATTAGTCCCAGAGTCACAAGAAATTTTGGCTTGTGAGTGGCAGGACTCAACATACAACTAAAACAATACTTCCGGGCCGTCTTGCCCCAAGGGTTCAAAAATTCCCACACCATCTTTGGGGAAAGATTAGCTAAAGACTGAAAAGTTCTACCTCTGGAAAAGGAAACCCTCCTTCAATATGCAGATGACATTCTGATCGCCAGCCCTACTAAGGAGGCCTCTGAACTACCAAGCCAATAAAGGATAGAAGTTGTCCAAGAAAAAGCTCAAATATCACAGACTGCGGTGACCTGCCTGGGCTTCATTCTCACACAAGGTCAGAGAAGCCCATCCCAGGAAAGGGAAGAAACCGTTTGCAGCCTTACCCCTTTCTAAAACTAGAAGACAGCTTAGGGGTTCCTGGGGAGGCCAGGGTTTGCTGCTTCTGGATCCCTAACTACAGTCTACTAGCTGGGCCTCTATATGAAACACTGAAAGGAAAAGATGATGATCCTTTTGAACAGAATCCAGAAGTGGCCTTTCAAGAATGGAAAGAGCAGTCAATTCAGACCCTTGCCCTGGAACTCCCTAATTGAGCTAAACCCTTTGACCTTTCCATTCCTGGTGAAAGGTGAATCGCCATTGGAGAATTAGTGCAAAAACTGGGACCACTTGAAATGGAACAACGCAAGAATGCCATCCAGGTAGGATAAACTACAGTCACCAAGGGGCTTGGCCCACTGCCACATCTGGCCAAGATACTGGCGGTATCTAAAAACCTGGAAATCAGCAGCCCAAAAGGCCACCTCCCTCCTAAGGGAAAAGGACCCCATGTGGTGATCCTAATCACCAACCATGCCCTGAAGTTGCAGGGTTCGCTCCGTGGGCACACCGACCTCGAGTGAGGGGGCCCTCCAACTCCAACATCCAGAGAGATAACCGGGGGCAACAGGGCACCATGACGACTCGTGTGAACATCACTTGACCTAGAGTTTCTCTCATAAAACAACAATAGTGTGTCCCGAAGGAGTAGACTACTGCTTGCAGGACTTACTGCACCCAGAGGGGAGCTAATAATCTTGGCGGGGGAACCGTATATCACACTGTCACCATAGAAAAGCCTACAGACACCGTGATGATGGTGGCCAATAAGACCGGCTGGACTCCTGTTTACTTCAAAAGGCTGTTGACTCAGTGGCCATCATGGTCCTTGATCACCACTGACCCTGGACTGTCTGGGAGTTGAGCGGGCAGGGCTCTGACACCTGGTGCTGTTTTTACGTTAATTCAGGGGCCTAATTGAAGAAAGAGCAGACTACTGGTCAGAGCATCTAGGCTGGCAGAAACGGTCAGCCTAAGGTGGCCGAACAAATGTGGGGTGGGGTGAAATCGGCCCCCACAGCGTCTCTGCACATCTCTTTCCTGGACCCTTAAAGGTCATTAGAATATATAACACTTCCAATGCTGGTGCTCAGGCGGACGAGCAGGGAGGCAGGGGTCCTGGGGCCAATCAACGTCACCTGGAGGCTGCTGGGGAGAAGTTCTGACCCTCGTCCCCTGGTATGAGGGCTCCCAACTCAGCACTCAGCAGTTACAGAAGAAGGGTCTGCACCCTCAGCACTCCAAGAATGAGGAACGGGACAAAAGGCAGAGGAGGGGTTTGTCCCCAGCAAAGCCCATTAAAAATCCCTGGGAGATAAAAATAGAATCTGGGCAATAAAGTCAAGTCTGACCTTTTTTATCCTTTGTGCTTTGTCTAATTTCACGTGCTCCTAGGGTCCCGCATGCAGAGGTTCCACACCCGGCACTTCAGACCAGATTTCCTAGTGCAGAATGACTGGGTTGACACCTCAGCTCCTGGGGCCCAGTGCAGACTCCGAGATATAGAGCCTGAGCTGCAGCCAACCCGGCCCTCGAGAGCTCCGTCCCCTCCCTCCCACTGACTCTCACAGGATCTCTACACAGCAGCCCAGCCCAGCCCACAGCCCACGGGGTAGTGCATGCTCTCACCTCTCCATTCTCTGATCAAAATATAAAGTTTCCTTTGCTTGTGAACCAAACTCAGTCTCGATCTGTTGGCCCCAATGACACTGGGCAGGGGGACACTTGTTGGGGTCCACTCTGGAGGATCAGTAACAGAAATTGAGACTATTATAACTTCAATGAACAGATGTGTGAGCCAAACTGTAGTTAACATAGAACAGTTTATAAGGCTCGGGTAAAATAAGATGTTTCTAACACTTCCATTTGATATTTCCATCACTTTATTATAAGCAAGTTCAGTGAAAAGGTTTGTCTTATTTGTCAGGTCAATATTAGAGAAATGAAGTGATTTCTTTCCAAGGATGGACATCTAATAATCTTGGTTAAAGCTTCAATCTTGTTTTAAATGCTTTTCCATTGAAAATGATACCTCTCTTTCAGCTCCCCCATTTCTGAGAAGTATAAAATCTTATAATTTATTATTACCAAAGGGGAAAGGTGGGAGGAGGGATAAATTAACAGTTTGGAATTAACACATACACACTGCTATGTATAAAATAGATCATCAACAAGGAACTACTGTATAGCACAGGGAACTACACTCAATATTTTGCAATAACCTATAAGGGGAAATAATCGGAAAAAGAATAGATATTTTTATTGACATCATCTATCAATGACAGTTAAAGTGTAACCTAAGGGAAGCCGGTGGTGAGTGCTTCTGACCCTGAAGACTTCAATCATCTAAAGTTTGGACTCTGCCTACTTCCCAAGGCCCTTAATGAACATATGTGTAGCCGTAGCTTAAAAAACTCCCCAGTTTGGGTTTCGGGGAGACACTGATTTTGAAAAAGCCCTGGTGTTCTCCTTACATGAATGGGACTCTTCCTACTGCTAAAACATGTCTGTCACACCCAGAGGATGGTATACCGTCTGATCGGGAAGAGTTTGGAAAAGGCATCTCATCTCCTCATCTCCTGGTGCTCGGGTTCACCCCTCCAGCGTCTTTACTAACAGTCTCCCCACTTGGAGATGTCAGCACTGTCAACATCCTGTTGCGTACAGTTTGGAATTTGTCCAGAGGATGAAGCGGAAGGATGAGGAACAATGAGAGACAAGTCCTAGGTGTTCAGACAGGCACATGTCACTCTAATTTCCAATCAGGAAGATGAATTGACCAAAGGCTAGGGCTGCCCATGGAAACAGTATAGGGCTTGAGGAAATCCCACTGCTTTGTGGCCAGTTCCCATAAACACAAGTTGAACAATGGAACTCAGGGGCAGTAAAATTCACGAAACTGCAGAGTTGAAAATATCTATCACTGAAAAATGTCTTGAGGAAAGTCAGAGAAAAGGATTGGTAAGCAAGGGAGAATGGCAGGAAAGGGATTTGAGGAGGTAGAAAGGACTCGCCATTAAGCACAAGAAAAGGGGCTGAACATTGCCAACATTGCAGTTGGCCAAAAAGGCTGTATGCGTTTTTTTCTGTATATATTCAAGAAAAGGGCATACACTTTTTTAGCCAACCAAACAGGTGGGCACTGGAAATCAATACTACAAAAGATATCACTTCGCATCAGTCAGAAGAGCCATCCTCATAAAGTGTAAACACCAGAAATGCAGGACAGGGCAAGGAGAAGAGGGAGCCCTGTGAGGCTTATAGTGGAAATGTATATTGCCAACGGCCATTCTGGAGAAGTGTATTGTGTTTACTAAAGCATCTAAAAAATGAGCTACAGAGCATAGGGCACTTGCACTCATGGGCGTATATCTTGGGAAAAACAAAAATCGAGAGGACACAGGCACCCCAATGTTTACTGCCTCTCTGTTTAAAAGATCCTCGACTAGGATATAACTTAAATGTCTCTGGAGGGAAAAAATGGATAGAGATGTGGTACTTATGTAGAGTGGAATATTACTCAGCCTGGAAATCAATGAAATATGGCCAGTTGTAACAACTCCGGAGGAGTTACGTATGATCATTCTAAGTGACATAATTCAAAAAGAAAAAGACACGTATCATAAGATATCACTTAAAGGTGGAATCCAAAATGGCTACACATGAAATAAATTACAAAACAAAAACATAGTCAAATATGTAGAAAACACGCGTAAGGCTGCTAAACGGGAAAGGTGGGGAGGGGTGAGGCATCATCCAGGAGGTTGAAATTAGCAAAGATACCATTCCAAATACCAAACTGATAATCAACAAGGCCTACACGGTAGCTAACAGAACTGCACTCAGCACACTCAAGTCACCGGAAAAGAATATCTATGACTGGTAAGAATCTGAAAAAGAATTTATTGATGTCTCTCTGTACGTGAATCAAGTGGATGTACAGCAGCAAGAAACAGAGCTTTGAAAATCAGCTGTAACCAATATAGTAATAAATTGAAAAAAATAAACGACAGAGAGACAGAGAAAACCTCTTACAACCTTTCCTCAGGGATGGTGATGCAACGTGGATTGAACACATCTAGACCCACAGCAGGATGAGACATAAGGCTGGAAACTGTTCGCGCTAAGAGAAATGTGAGGTTGGGTGAGGAAATGCACACCCTTTAAAGTAATACTACCTGGTACCCATTCAATGGGTCCCAAATCTGCAGGTTCAAGGAATCTTCCTACAGCTAAAACATGCATGGAAAACCCAGAGGACTGTACACCATGTGATCGGGAGATGTGTCTAAAATGCACCTCATTTATCCTCTCCTGGTGCTCCTGTTCATCATTCCAGCCACGTTACTTAGAATCTCCCCACTTAGAGAATCAGCACATTTAAACTTCTGTTTCACACATTTTGCAAATTGTGAGGAGGATGAACGGGAAGAGGGGGAACCAATGAGAGAATAGTTGTAGGGGTTTGGAAGGGCACATGTCACTCTAATTTCCCATTAAGAATAAGAATTAAAAAAAGGCTCAGCCCGCCTTGCCGGAGCCAAAATAGGGCCTGAAGCAATCCTGTGGCTTTGAGGCCAGCTCACAAAAGAGCAACTTAAAAAATGGAGCTCAGGGTCACTGCAATTCACAAACCTGCAGAGTTATAAATGAAAACTAACGTCCAAAAATATGTTGAGGTAAGGCAAAGAAGAGGATCTGAATGCAAGACAGAATTGCAAGAAACAGATTTCAAGAGATAGATTGGACTCGTCTTTAAAGCACATGAAAAGCGGCAGAATTTCGACAATGATGCAGTAGGCCCAAAAGGGAGTATGCGTTTTTTCCTGAATATATCCAGGAAAAAACGCATACGCACTTTGTGGGCAACCAAGCAAGCAAGCAATGCAAATGTGCACAACAAAGAAGTCTCATTTCCCACCGGTCAAAAGGGCCATCTGAAAAAATTGTAAAAACCAGAAATGCAGGACAGGCCATGGAGAACAGGGAGCCTTTATACACTGATGGACAGTGTGTGAACTGCCGAGAGCCACTCTGGAGAAGTGTATGGTGGTTCCTAAATCATCTAAAAAACAGAGCTACAGAGCATAGGGCACTTCCAATCACGGGAGTATATCTAGGGAAGTCTAAAAATCAACAAGACACAAGCACACCACAGTTTAGGGCTACTCTGTTTACAAGAACCTCAACTTCAGTACACCTTAAATATCCCAGGAAAGAGAACAATGGATAAAGAAAATGTGGTACTTACGTACAATGGAATATCTCTTCACCATGAAATCAATGTAATAAGGCTAGTAGAAGGATAAAGAGTGGATTTAGGTCTGATAATACTACTTGAAATAAGTCAAACAGAAAAAGAAACATATCATAAGATATCACTTATAGAGGGAGGATAAATATGGCTGCACAAAAAATGAATTACAAAACAGAACAGTGTCTCACATTTAGAAAACACACTTATGTCAGCTTAAGGGGAAAGGAGAGGTGGGGTGATGCATAAAACCAGAGTTTGAAATTAGCACAGATACCATTCAATAAACCAAATAGGTATTAGACAAGATCTACACCTTGCTCAATGAACTGGCCTCAACACACCCTATACACCACAGAGAAATATATCTGAGTAATAAGAATCTTAAAACCCATGTATTGATATATCTCCATAAGGGAATCAAGTGTGTGCAGAGCGGCACAAACACAGCAGTGAAAATGAGCTAAACCCCATTATAGAAATAAATTTTAAAACCAAAACGCAGAAACAATGAAAGAGAGAAAAATTCTTACAAAATTCGCTCAGGGGCTGTGATGCAACCTGGAATGACCACATATAAACCCACAGCTGGATAAGACATAAGGCTGGACACTTGGGGCTGAGAGGATTGGTGAGCTTTGGTGAGCAACTGCCGAAAGTTTAATGCAATACTTCATGCTACTCATTCCAAGGGTCCCAACACTCCAGGTTGAAGGGAATCTTCCTACAGCTAAACCATGCATGGGAAATCCAGCAGATGGTATACAATATGATCGGGAAAGGTTTCTAAAACGCACCTCATTTTCCTCTCCTGGGGCTCCGGATCAACATTCCAGCCACTTTACTAACAGCATCCCCACATGGAGAGTCAATGCCTTTAAGTTCCGGTATCGCACAGTCTGCAGTTAGTGCGGAGGATGAATGGGAATAGGGGGAACCACTGAGAAAATAGCTGTAGCGGTTTCAATGGCCACATGTCACTCTAATTTCACATAGGAAGAAGAATTAACCAAAGGCACAGCAAGGCGCCCCAGAAGAAGAATAGGGCCTGAAGAAATCCTGTGGATATGAGGCAAGATCACAAAAATAAGAGCTGAAAAATGGAACTAAGGGCAACTGCATTTCAAAAACTTGCAGAGTTATAAAGGCCAACTATTCTCCAAAAGTATATTGAGGTAAGGCTATGAAGAGGCACTGACAGCAAGACAGAATTGCAGGAAACAGATTTCAGGAGGTAGACTGGAATTGCATTGAAAACATATGAAAAGACTCAGAACATCGACAATCATGCACTTGGCCAAAAAGGGCGTATGCGTTTTTTCCTGAATATATTCAGGAAAAAACGCATACGCCCTTTTTGGCCAACCAAGCAAGCTTGCAAAGGAAATCTGCACTACAATGAAGTCTCACTTCCCCCCAGTCAAAAGGGCCATCTGAAAAAAGTGTAAAATCCAGAAAGGCAGGACAGGCCATGGAGAACTGGGAGCCTTGTTATGCTGATGGGCGGGATGTAAATTGCCAACAGCCACTCTGTAGAAGTGTACGGTGTTTCCTGAAACATCTAAAAAACAAAGCAACAGAGCCTAGGGCACTTCCACTTATGGTCCTATAGCTTAGGGAAATTAAAATCAAAAAGACAC
This sequence comes from Orcinus orca, assembly GCF_937001465.1. Lineage (NCBI taxonomy): Eukaryota > Metazoa > Chordata > Mammalia > Artiodactyla > Delphinidae > Orcinus > Orcinus orca. The sequence continues at coordinate 62,777,306 of NC_064562.1, read as the reverse complement.
AGCCACCCCAAAGTTTGGGACGGCTCGGTTTACAAGAACCTCGTTTATGGTACAAGTTCAATATCGCAGAAAGCAAAAAAATGGATAAAGAATTTGTGGTACTTACGTACAATGCAATATCACTCAGCAATGAAATCTATCTCATGTGGCCCGAAGCAGCATAATGAGTGGATTTAGGTACGATGATTCTAAGTGAAATAAGTCACACAGAAAAAGAAACATCATAATATATCACTACTACACGGAATGTAAACTTGGCTACACAGGTACTGAATTAGGAAACAGAACAGGGTCTCAAATGTAGAAAACCAACTTATGCTTGCTTAAGGGGAAAGGTGAGTTGCGGTGCTGCATAAAACAAGAGACTGAAATTAGAACACATACCGTTCCATAAGCCAAATATGTAATGGACAAGAGCTACTCCTTGCTCAACGGAGTGGACTCAACACCCCATATTAAATGCCTAAGAATATACCTGACTAGTAACAATATTAAAACCTATGGATTTATATGTCTCCGAAAGAGAATCAAGCGTGTGTACAGCGGCATAAGCGCAGCAGTGATAGGATTGGTGATGTTCGGTGAGCAAATGCAGACCCTTTGAAGTCATATTGCATGGTACCCATTCTATGGGTCTCAACTCTCCAGGTTTAAGGGATTCTTCCTTCAGCTAAAACATGCATGTGGAACCCAGAGTATAATCCACTGTGTGATTGGGAAATGTGTTCAAATGTGTCTCAGTTTTCGTCCCCTGGTACTCGGGTGCAACATTCCAGACACTTTACTAACACTCTCCCCACTTGGAGAGTCAGTGCCTTTAAACTCCTTTTTGGCCCAGTTTGCAATTTCTGCGGAAAATGAACAGGAATACGGAGAACCAATGAGAGACTAGCTGGAGGTGTCTGGACGGGCAAATTTAACTCTCATTTCCCACCAGGAAGAGGTATTAACCAAAGGGTCAGCGTGCCATGCCGGAACCACTCTAGGGCCTGAAGCAATCCTGCGGTGTTGCGGCCAGCTCACAAGAAAGCGAGGTGAAGAAGGGAGCTCAGGGGCACTATTATTAACAAACCTGCAGCGTTATAAATGACAGCTATCGTCCAAAAATATATTGAAGTAAGGCTGCCAAGAGGACTTGAAAGCGGGGCAGAATTGCAGGAAACCGATTTCAGGAGGTAGACGGGAATTGCATGTAAAGCATAGGAAAAGAGCCAGAACGTCCACAATGATGCACTTGGCGAAAAAGGGCGTATGCGTTTTTTCCTGAATATATTCAGGAAAAAACGCGTAGGCACTTTTTGGCCAACCAAGCAAGCTTGCAAATTAAATCTGCACTACAATGAAGTCTCACTGCCCCCCGGTCAAAAGGGCCATCTGAAAAAAGTGTAAAATCCAGAAAGGCAGGACAGGCCATGGAGAACTGGGAGCCTTGTTATGCTGATGGGCGGGATGTAAATTGACAACTGCCACTCTGGAGAAGTGTATGGTGTTTCCTGAAACATCTAAAAAACAAAGCAACAGAGCCTAGGGCACTTGCACTTATGGTCCTATAGCTTAGGGAAATTAAAATCAAAAAGACACAGCCACCCCAAAGTTTGGGACGGCTCTGTTTACAAGAACCTCGTTTACGGTACAAGTTCAATACCACAGAAAGTGAAAAATGGATAAAGAAGTTGTGGTACTTACGTACAATGCAATATCACTCAGCAATGAAACCTATGTCATCAGGCCCGTAGCAGCATAATGAGTGGATTCAGGTACGATGAATCTAAGTGAAATAAGTCACACAGAAAAAGAAACATCATAAGATATCACTACTACACGGAACGTAAACTTGGCTACACAGGAACTGAATTACAAAACAGAACAGGGTCTCAAATGTAGAAAACCAGCTTATGCTTGCTTAAGGGGAAAGGTGAGTTGGGGTGCTGCATAAAACCAGAGATTGAAATTAGCACAGATACCGTTACTTAAGCCAAATATGTAATAGACAAGAGCTACTCCTTGCTCAATGAAGTGGACTCAACAACCCATATTAAACGCCTAAGACTATACCTGACTAGTAAGAATCTGAAAACCTATGGATTTATATGTCTCCGAAAGAGAATCAAGCATGTGTACAGCGGCATAAATGCAGCAGTGACAGGATTGGTGATGTTCGGTGAGCAAATGCAGACCTTTTGAAGTCATATTGCATGGTACCCATTCCATGGGTCTCAACTCTCCAGGTTTAAGGGATTCTTCCTTCAGATAAAACATGCATGTGGAACCCAGAGTATGATCCACCGTGTGATCGGGAAATGTGTTCAAATGTGTCTCACTTTTCGTCCCCTGGTACTCAGGAGCAACATTCCAGATGCTTTACTAACTGTCAACACTTGGAGAGTCAGTGCCTTTAACCTCCTGTTTGGCCCAGTTTGCAATTTCTGTGGAAAATGTACAGGAATAGGGAGAACCAATGAGAGACTAGCTGGAGTTGTCTGGACGGGAAAATTTAACTCTCATTTCCCACCAGGAAGAGGAATTAACTAAAGGCTCAGCGTGCCATGCCGGAACCACACTAGGGCCTGAAGCAATCCTGCGGTGTTGCGGCCAGCTCACAAGAAAGCGAGTTGAAGAAAGGAGCTCAGGGGCACTGTCATTCACAAACCTGCAGAGTTATAAATGACAGCTATCGTCCAAAAATATATTGAAGTAAGGCTGCCAAGAGGACTTGAAAGCGGGGCAGAATTGCAGGAAACCGATTTCAGGAGGTAGACTGGAATTGCATGTAAAGCATAGGAAAAGAGGCAGAACGTCCACAATGATGCACTTGGCCAAAAAGGGCGTATGCGTTTTTTCCTGAATGTATTCGGTAAAAAACTCATACACACTTTTTGGCCAACCAAGCAAGCTTGCAAAGGAAATCTGCACGACAATGAAGTCTCACTGCCCCCCGGTCAAAAGGGCCATTTGAAAAAAGTGTAAAATCCAGAAAGGCAGGACAGGCCATGGAGAACTGGGAGCCTTGTTATGCTGATGGGCGGGATGTAAATTGCCAACAGCCACTCTGGAGAAGTGTATGGTGTTTCCTGAAACATCTAAAAAACAAAGCAACAGAGCCTAGGGCACTTCCACTTATGGTCCTATAGCTTAGGGAAATTAAAATCAAAAAGACACAGCCACCCCGAAGTTTGGGACGGCTCTGTTTTCAAGAACCTCGTTTACGGTACATGTTCAATATCGCAGAAAGCGAAAAATGGATAAAGAAGTTGTGGTACTTACGTACAATGCAATATCACTCAGCAATGAAATCTATGTCATCAGGCCCGTAGCAGCATAATGAGTGGATTCAGGTACGATGATTCTAAGTGAAATAAGTCACACAGAAAAAGAAACTTCATAAGATATCAATACTAAACGGAATGTAAACTTGGCTACACAGGGACTGAATTACAAAACAGAACAGGATCTCCAATGTAGAACACCAACTTATGCTTGCTTAAGGGGAAAGGTGAGTTGGGGTGCTGCATAAAACCAGAGATTGAAATGAGCACAGATACCGTTCCATAAGCCAAATATGTAATAGACAAGAGCTACTCCTTGCTCAACAAAGTGGACTCAACACCCCATATTAAACGCCTAAGAATATACCTGACTAGTAAGGATCTTAAAACCTATGGATTTATATGTCTCTGAAAGAGAATCAAGCGTGTGTACAGCAGCATAAACGCAGCAGTGATGGGATTGGTGAGGTTCGGTGAGCAAATGCAGACCCTTTGAAGTCATATTGCATATTACCCATTCCATGGGTCTCAACTCTCCAGGTTTAAGGGATTCTTCCTTCAGCTAAAACATGCATGTGGAACCCAGAGTATGATCCACCATGTGATCGGGAAACGTGTTCAGATGTGTCTCCGTTTTCGTCCCCTGGTACTCGGGTGCAATATTCCAGACGCTTTACTAACACTCTCCCCACTTGGAGAGTCAGTGCCTTTAACCTCCTGTTTGGCCCAGTTTGCAATTTCTGCGGAAAATGAACAGGAATAGGGAGAACCCATGAGAGACTAGCTGGAGGTGTCTGGACGGGCAAATTTAACTCTCATTTCCCACCAGGAAGAGGAATAAACCAAAGGCTCAGCGTGTCATGCCGGAACCACACTAGGGCCTGAAGCATTCCTGCCGTGTTGCGGCCAGCTCATAAGAAAGCGAGTTGAAGAAAGGAGCTCAGGGGCACTGTCATTCACAAACCTGCAGAGTTATAAATGACAGCTATCGTCCAAAAATATATTGAAGTTCGGCTGCCAAGAGGACTTGAAAGCGGGGCAGAATTGCAGGAAACCGATTTCAGGAGGTACACTGGAATTGCATGTAAAGCATAGGAAAAGAGGCAGAACATACACAATGATGCACTTGGCCAAAAAGTGCATATGCGTATTTTCCTGAATATATTCAGGAGAAAAGGCATACGCCCTTCTTGGCCAACCAAGCAAGCTTGCAAAGGAAATCTGCACTACAATGAAGTCTCACTTCCCCCCGGTCAAAAGGGCCATCTGAAAAAAGTGTAAAATCCAGAAAGGCCGGACAGGCCATGGAGAACTGGGAGCCTTGTTATGCTGATGGGTGGGATGTAAATTGCCAACAGCCACTCTGGAGCAGTGTATGGTGTTTCCTGAAACATCTAAAAAACAAAGCAACAGAGCCTAGGGCACTTCCACTTATGGTCCTATAGCTTAGGGAAATTAAAATCAAAAAGACACAGCCACCCCAAAGTTTGGGACAGCTCGGTTTACAAGAACCTCGTTTACGGTACAAGTTCAATATCGCAGAAAGCGAAAAATGGATAAAGAAGTTGTGGTACTTACGTACAATGCAATATCACTCAGCAATGAAATCTATGTCATCAGGCCCGTAGCAGCATAATGAGTGGATTCAGGTACGATGATTACAAGTGAAATAAGTCACACAGAAAAAGAAACATCATAAGATATCACTAATACACGGAATGTAAACTTGGCTACACAGGAACTGAATTACGAAACAGAACAGGGTCTCAAATGTAGAAAACCAACTTATGCCTGCTTAAGGGGAAGGTGAGTTGGGGTGCTGTATAAAACCAGAGATTGAAATTAGCACAGATACCATTCCATAAGCCAAATATGTAATAGACAAGAGCTACTCCTTGCTCAACGAAGTGGACTCAACACCCCATATTAAACGCCTAAGAATATACCTGACTAGTAAGAATCTTAAAACCTATGGATTTGTATGTCTCCGAAAGAGAATCAAGCATGTGTACAGCGGCATAAACGCAGCAGGGATAGGATTGGTGAGGTTTGGTGAGCAAATGCAGACCCTTTGAAGTCATATTGCATGGTACCCATTCCATGGGTCTCAACTCTCCAGGTTTAAGGGATTCTTCCTTCAGCTAAAACATGCAAGTGGAACCCAGAGTATGATCCACCGTGTGATCGGGAAACGTATTCAAATGTTTCTCAGTTTTTGTCCCCTGGTACTCGGGTGCAACATTCCAGATGCTTTACTAACACTCTCCCCACTTGGAGGGTCAGTGCCTTTAAACTCCTGTTTGGCCCAGTTTGCAATTTCTGCGGAAAATGAACAGGAATAGGGAGAACCAATGAGAGACTAGCTGGACGTGTCTGGACGGGCAAATTGAACTCTCATTTCCCACCAGGAAGAGGAATTAACCAAAGGCTCAGCGTGCCATGCCGGAACCACACTAGGGCCTGAAGCAAACCTGCGGTGTTGCGGCCAGCTCACAAGAAAGCGAGTTGAAGAAAGGAGCTCAGGGGCACTGTAATTCACAAACCTGCAGAGTTATAAATGACAGCTATAGTCCAAAAATATATTGAAGTAAGTCTGCCAAGAGGACTTGAAAGCGGGGCAGAATTGCAGGAAACCGATTTCAGGAGGTAGACTGGAATTGCATGTAAAGCATAGCAAAAGAGGCAGAACGTCCACAATGATGCACTTGGCCAAAAAGTGCATATGCGTATTTTCCTGAATATATTCAGGAGAAAACGCATACGCCCTTCTTGGCCAACCAAGCAAGCTTGCAAAGGCAATCTGCACTACAATGAAGTCTCACTGCCCTCCGGTCAAAAAGGCCATCTGAAAAAGTGTAAAATCCAGAAAGGCAGGACAGACCGTGGAAAACTGGGAGCCTTGTTATGCTGATGGGCGGGATTTAAATTGCCAACAGCCACTCTGGAGAAGTGTATGGTGTTTCCTGAAACATCTAAAAAACAAAGCAACAGAGCCTAGGGCACTTCCACTTATGGTCCTATAGCTTAGGAAAATTAAAGTCAAAAAGACACAGCCATCCCAACGTTTGGGCCGGCTCTGTTTAAAAGAATCTCCTTTATGGTACAAGTTCAATATCACAGAAAGCGAAAAATAGATAAAGAAGTTGTGGTACTTACGTACAATGCAATATCACTCAGCAATGAAATCTATGTCATCAGGCCCGTAGCAACATAATGAGTGGATTCAGATACGATGATTACAAGTGAAATAAGTCACACAGAAAAAGAAACATCATAAGATATCTCTAATACACGCAATGAAAACTTGGCTACACAAGAACTGAATTACAAAACAGAACAGGGTCTCAAATGTAGAAAACAATCTTATGCTTGCTTAAGGGGAAAGGTGAGTTGGGGTGCTGCATAAAACCAGAGATTGAAATTAGCACAGATACCGTTCCATAAGCCAAATATGTAATAGACAAGAGCTACTCCTTGCTCAACGAAGTGGACTCAACAGCCCATATTAAACGCCTAAGAATATACCTGACTAGTAAGAAACTTAAAACCTATGGATTTATATGTCTCCAAAAGGGAATCCAGCGTGTGTACAGCGCCATAAACACAGCAGTGATAGGACTGGTGAGGATCGGTGATCAAATGCAGACACTTTGAAGTCATATTGCATGGTACCCATTCCATGGGTCTCAACTCTCCAGGTTTAAGAGATTCTTCCTTCAGCTAAAACATGCATGTGGAACCCAGAGTATGATCCACCGTGTGTTCGGGAAACGTGTTCAAACGTGTCTCAGTTTTTGTCGCCTGGTACTCGGGTGCAACATTCCAGACGCTTTACTAACACTCTCCGCTCTTGCAGAGTCAGTGCCTTTAAACTCCTGTTTGGCCCAGTTTGCAATTTCTGCGGAAAATGAACAGGAATAGGGAGAACCAATGAGAGACTAGCTGGAGGTGTCTGGACGGGCAAATTTAACTCTCATTTCCCAGCAGAAAGAGGAGTTAACCAAAAGCTCAGTGTGCTGTACTGAACCACACTAGGGCCTGAAGCAATCCTGCAGTGTTGCGGCCAGCTCACAAGTAAGCGAGTTGAAGAAAGGAGCTCAGGGACACTGTAATTCACAAACCTGCAGAGTTATAAACGACAGCTATCGTCCAAAAATATATTGAACGAAGGCTGCCAAGAGGACTTGAATGCGGGGCAGAATTGCAGGAAACCGATTTCAGGAGGTAGACTGGAATTGCATGTAAAGCATAGGAAAAGAGGCAGAACGTTCACAATGATGCACTTGGCGAAAAAGTGCGTATGCGTTTTTTCCTGAATATATTCAGAAAAAATGGATACGCTCTTTTTGGCCAACCAAGCAAGCTTGCAAAGGATATCTGCACTACAATGAAGTCTCACTGCCCCCCAGTCAAAAGGGCCATGTGAAAAAAGTGTAAAATCCAGAAAGGCAGGACAGGCCATGGAGAACTGGGAGCCTTGTTATGCTGATGGGTGGGATGTAAATTGCCAACAGCCACTTTGGAGAAGTGTATGGTGTTTCCTGAAACATCTAAAAAACAAAGCAACAGAGCCTAGGGCACTTCCACTTATGGTCCTATAGCTTAGGGAAATTAAAATCAAAAAGACACAGCCACCCCAAAGTTTGGGACGGCTCGGTTTACAAGAACCTCCTTTACGGTACAAGTTCAATATCGCAGAAAGCAAAAAATGGATAAAGAAGTTGTGGTACTGACGTACAATGCAATATCACTCAGCAAAGAAATCTATGTCATCAGGCCCATAGCAGCATAATGAGTGGATTCAGTTACTTTGATTCTAAGAGAAATAAGTCACACAGAAAAAGAAACATCATAAGATATCACCAATACACGGAATGTAAACTTGGCTACACAGGAACTGAATTAAAAAACAGAACAGGGTCTCAAATGTAGAAAACCAACTTTTGCTTGCTTAAGGGGAAAGGAGAGTTGGGGTGCTGCATAAAACCAGAGATTGAAATTAGCACAGATACCGTTCCATAAGCTAAATATGTAATAGACAAGAGCTACTCCTTGCTCAATGAAGTGGACTCAACACCCCATATTAAACGCCTAAGAATATACCTGACTAGTAAGAATCTTAAAACCTATGGATTTATATGTCTCCAAAAGAGAATCAAGTGTGTGTACAGTGGCATAAACGCAGCAGTGATAGGATGGTGAGGTTCGGTGAGCAAATGCAGACCCTTTGAAGTCATATTGCATGGTACCCATTCCATGGGTGTCAACTCTCCAGGTTTAAGGGATTCTTTCTTCAGCTAAAACATGCATGTGGAACCCAGAGTATGATCCACCGTGCGTTCGGGAAACGTGTTCAAATGTGTCTCAGTTTTCGTCCCCTGGTACTGGGGTGCAACATTCCAGACGCTTTACTAACACTCTCCCCACTTGGAGAGTCAGTGCCTTTAACCTCCTGTTTGGCCCAGTTTGCAATTCCTTCGGAAAATGAACAGGAATAGGGAGAACCAATGAGAGACTAGCTGGAGGTGTCTGGACGGGCAAATTTAACTCTCATTTCCCACCAGGAAGAGGAGTTAACCAAAGGCTCAGCGTGCCGTGCGGGAACCACACTAGGGCCTGAAGCAATCCTGCGGTGTTGTGGCCAGCTCACAAGAAAGCGAGTTGAAGAAAGGAGCTCAGGGGCACTGTAATTCACAAACCTGCAGAGTTATAAATGACAGCTATCGTCCAAAAATATGTTGAAGTAAGGCTGCCAAGAGGACTTGAAAGTGGAGGAGAATTGCAGGAAACCGATTTCAGGAGGTAGACTGGAATTGCATGTAAAGCATAGGAAAAGAGGCAGAACGTCCACAATGATGCACTTGGCCAAAAAGGGCGTATGCGTTTTTTCCTGAATATATTCAGGAAAAAACGCATACGCCCTTTTTGGCCAACCAAGCAAGGTTGCAAAGGAAATCTGCATTACAATGAAGTCTCACTGCCCCCAGGTCAAAAATGCCATCTGAAAAAAGTGTAAAATACAGAAAGGCAGGACAGGCCATGGAGAACTGGGAGCCTTGTCCTGCTGAAGGGCGGGATGAAAATTGCGAACAGCCACTCTTGAGAAGTGTATGCTGTTTCCTGAAACATCGACAAAACAAAGCAACAGAGCCTAGGGCACTTCCACTTATGGTCCTATAGCTTAGGGAAATTAAATCAAAAAGACACAGCCAACCCAAAGTTTGGGACAGCTCTGTTTACAAGAACCTCGTTTACGGTACAAGATCAATATCACAGAAAGCAAAAAATGGATAAAGAAGTTGTGGTACTTACGTACAATGCAATATCACTCAGCATTGAAATCTGTGTCATCAGGCCAAGCAGCATAATGAGTGGATTCAGGTACGATGATTCTAAGTTAAATAAGTCACACAGAAAATGAAACATCATAAGATATCACTACTACACGGAATGTAAACTTGGCTACACAGGAACTGAATTACAAAACAGAACAGGGTCTCAAACGTAGAAAACCAACTTATGCTTGCTTAAAGGGAAAGGTGAGTTGGGTTGCTGCCTAAAACAAGAGATTGAAGTTAGCAGAGATAATGTTCCATAAGCCAAATATGTAATAGACAAGAGCTACTCCTTGCTCAACAAAGTGGACTCAACACCCCATATTAAACGCCTAAGAATATACCTGACTAGTAAGGATCTTAAAACCTATGGATTTATATGTCTCTGAAAGAGAATCAAGCGTGTGTACAGCAGCATAAACGCAGCAGTGATGGGATTGGTGAGGTTCGGTGAGCAAATGCAGACCCTTTGAAGTCATATTGCATATTACCCATTCCATGGGTCTCAACTCTCCAGGTTTAAGGGATTCTTCCTTCAGCTAAAACATGCATGTGGAACCCAGAGTATGATCCACCATGTGATCGGGAAACGTGTTCAGATGTGTCTCCGTTTTCGTCCCCTGGTACTCGGGTGCAATATTCCAGACGCTTTACTAACACTCTCCCCACTTGGAGAGTCAGTGCCTTTAACCTCCTGTTTGGCCCAGTTTGCAATTTCTGCGGAAAATGAACAGGAATAGGGAGAACCCATGAGAGACTAGCTGGAGGTGTCTGGACGGGCAAATTTAACTCTCATTTCCCACCAGGAAGAGGAATAAACCAAAGGCTCAGCGTGTCGTGCCGGAACCACACTAGGGCCTGAAGCATTCCTGCCGTGTTGCGGCCAGCTCATAAGAAAGCGAGTTGAAGAAAGGAGCTCAGGGGCACTGTCATTCACAAACCTGCAGAGTTATAAATGACAGCTATCGTCCAAAAATATATTGAAGTTCGGCTGCCAAGAGGACTTGAAAGCGGGGCAGAATTGCAGGAAACCGATTTCAGGAGGTACACTGGAATTGCATGTAAAGCATAGGAAAAGAGGCAGAACATACACAATGATGCACTTGGCCAAAAAGTGCATATGCGTATTTTCCTGAATATATTCAGGAGAAAAGGCATACGCCCTTCTTGGCCAACCAAGCAAGCTTGCAAAGGAAATCTGCACTACAATGAAGTCTCACTTCCCCCCGGTCAAAAGGGCCATCTGAAAAAAGTGTAAAATCCAGAAAGGCCGGACAGGCCATGGAGAACTGGGAGCCTTGTTATGCTGATGGGTGGGATGTAAATTGCCAACAGCCACTCTGGAGAAGTGTATGGTGTTTCCTGAAACATCTAAAAAACAAAGCAACAGAGCCTAGGGCACTTCCACTTATGGTCCTATAGCTTAGGGAAATTAAAATCAAAAAGACACAGCCACCCCAAAGTTTGGGACAGCTCGGTTTACAAGAACCTCGTTTACGGTACAAGTTCAATATCGCAGAAAGCGAAAAATGGATAAAGAAGTTGTGGTACTTACGTACAATGCAATATCACTCAGCAATGAAATCTATGTCATCAGGCCCGTAGCAGCATAATGAGTGGATTCAGGTACGATGATTACAAGTGAAATAAGTCACACAGAAAAAGAAACATCATAAGATATCACTAATACACGGAATGTAAACTTGGCTACACAGGAACTGAATTACGAAACAGAACAGGGTCTCAAATGTAGAAAACCAACTTATGCCTGCTTAAGGGGAAGGTGAGTTGGGGTGCTGTATAAAACCAGAGATTGAAATTAGCACAGATACCATTCCATAAGCCAAATATGTAATAGACAAGAGCTACTCCTTGCTCAACGAAGTGGACTCAACACCCCATATTAAACGCCTAAGAATATACCTGACTAGTAAGAATCTTAAAACCTATGGATTTGTATGTCTCCGAAAGAGAATCAAGCATGTGTACAGCGGCATAAACGCAGCAGGGATAGGATTGGTGAGGTTTGGTGAGCAAATGCAGACCCTTTGAAGTCATATTGCATGGTACCCATTCCATGGGTCTCAACTCTCCAGGTTTAAGGGATTCTTCCTTCAGCTAAAACATGCAAGTGGAACCCAGAGTATGATCCACCGTGTGATCGGGAAACGTATTCAAATGTTTCTCAGTTTTTGTCCCCTGGTACTCGGGTGCAACATTCCAGATGCTTTACTAACACTCTCCCCACTTGGAGGGTCAGTGCCTTTAAACTCCTGTTTGGCCCAGTTTGCAATTTCTGCGGAAAATGAACAGGAATAGGGAGAACCAATGAGAGACTAGCTGGACGTGTCTGGACGGGCAAATTTAACTCTCATTTCCCACCAGGAAGAGGAATTAACCAAAGGCTCAGCGTGCCATGCCGGAACCACACTAGGGCCTGAAGCAAACCTGCGGTGTTGCGGCCAGCTCACAAGAAAGCGAGTTGAAGAAAGGAGCTCAGGGGCACTGTAATTCACAAACCTGCAGAGTTATAAATGACAGCTATAGTCCAAAAATATATTGAAGTAAGTCTGCCAAGAGGACTTGAAAGCGGGGCAGAATTGCAGGAAACCGATTTCAGGAGGTAGACTGGAATTGCATGTAAAGCATAGCAAAAGAGGCAGAACGTCCACAATGATGCACTTGGCCAAAAAGTGCATATGCGTATTTTCCTGAATATATTCAGGAGAAAACGCATACGCCCTTCTTGGCCAACCAAGCAAGCTTGCAAAGGCAATCTGCACTACAATGAAGTCTCACTGCCCTCCGGTCAAAAAGGCCATCTGAAAAAGTGTAAAATCCAGAAAGGCAGGACAGACCGTGGAAAACTGGGAGCCTTGTTATGCTGATGGGCGGGATTTAAATTGCCAACAGCCACTCTGGAGAAGTGTATGGTGTTTCCTGAAACATCTAAAAAACAAAGCAACAGAGCCTAGGGCACTTCCACTTATGGTCCTATAGCTTAGGAAAATTAAAGTCAAAAAGACACAGCCATCCCAACGTTTGGGCCGGCTCTGTTTAAAAGAATCTCCTTTATGGTACAAGTTCAATATCACAGAAAGCGAAAAATAGATAAAGAAGTTGTGGTACTTACGTACAATGCAATATCACTCAGCAATGAAATCTATGTCATCAGGCCCGTAGCAACATAATGAGTGGATTCAGATACGATGATTCTAAGTGAAATAAGTCACACAGAAAAAGAAACATCATAAGATATCTCTAATACACGCAATGAAAACTTGGCTACACAAGAACTGAATTACAAAACAGAACAGGGTCTCAAATGTAGAAAACAATCTTATGCTTGCTTAAGGGGAAAGGTGAGTTGGGGTGCTGCATAAAACCAGAGATTGAAATTAGCACAGATACCGTTCCATAAGCCAAATATGTAATAGACAAGAGCTACTCCTTGCTCAACGAAGTGGACTCAACAGCCCATATTAAACGCCTAAGAATATACCTGACTAGTAAGAAACTTAAAACCTATGGATTTATATGTCTCCAAAAGGGAATCCAGCGTGTGTACAGCGCCATAAACACAGCAGTGATAGGACTGGTGAGGATCGGTGATCAAATGCAGACCCTTTGAAGTCATATTGCATGGTACCCATTCCATGGGTCTCAACTCTCCAGGTTTAAGGGATTCTTCCTTCAGCTAAAACATGCAAGTGGAACCCAGAGTATGATCCACCGTGTGATCGGGAAACGTATTCAAATGTTTCTCAGTTTTTGTCCCCTGGTACTCGGGTGCAACATTCCAGATGCTTTACTAACACTCTCCCCACTTGGAGGGTCAGTGCCTTTAAACTCCTGTTTGGCCCAGTTTGCAATTTCTGCGGAAAATGAACAGGAATAGGGAGAACCAATGAGAGACTAGCTGGACGTGTCTGGACGGGCAAATTTAACTCTCATTTCCCACCAGGAAGAGGAATTAACCAAAGGCTCAGCGTGCCATGCCGGAACCACACTAGGGCCTGAAGCAATCCTGCGGTGTTGCGGCCAGCTCACAAGAAAGCGAGTTGAAGAAAGGAGCTCAGGGGCACTGTAATTCACAAACCTGCAGAGTTATAAATGACAGCTATAGTCCAAAAATATATTGAAGTAAGTCTGCCAAGAGGACTTGAAAGCGGGGCAGAATTGCAGGAAACCGATTTCAGGAGGTAGACTGGAATTGCATGTAAAGCATAGCAAAAAAGGCGGAACGTCCACAATGATGCATTTGGCCAAAAAGTGCATATGCATTTTTTCCTGAATATATTCAGGAAACAACGCATACGCCCTTTTTGACCAACCAAGCAAGCTTGCAATGGAAATCTGCACTACAATGAAGTCTCACTGCCCTCCGGTCATAAAGGCCACCTGAAAAAGTGTAAAATCCAGAAAGGCAGGACAGACCATGGAAAACTGGGAGCCTTGTTATGCTGATGGGCGGGATTTAAATTACCAACAGCCACTCTGGAGAAGTGTATGGTGTTTCCTGACACATCTAAAAAACAAAGCAACAGAGCCTAGGGCACTTCCACTTATGGTCCTATAGCTTAGGAAAATTAAAGTCAAAAAGACACAGCCATCCCAACGTTTGGGCCGGCTCTGTTTACAAGAATCTCCTTTATGGTACAAGTTCAATATCACACAAAGCGAAAAATGGATAAAGAAATTGTGGTACTTACGTACAATGCAATATAACTCAGCAATGAAATCTATGTCATCAGGCCCGTAGCAGCATAATGCGTGGATTCAGGTATGATGATTCTAAGTGAAATAAGTCACACAGAAAAAGAAACATCATAAGATATCACTAATACACGGAATGTAAACTTGGCTACACAGGAACTGAATTACAAAACAGAACAGGGTCTCAAATGCAGAGAACCAACTTATGCTTGCTTAAGGGGAAAGGTGAGTTGGGGTGCTGCAAAACAAACAGAGATTGAAATTAGCAGAGATACCGTTCCATAAGCCAAATATGTAATAGACAAGAGCTACTCCTTGCTCAACGAAGTGGACTCAACACCCCATATTAAACGCCTAAGAATATACCTGACTAGTAAGAATCTTAAAACCTATGGATTTATATGTCTCAAAAGAGAATCAAGCGTGTGTACAGCGGCATAAACGCAGCAGTGATAGGATTGGTGAGGATCGGTGAGCAAATGCAGACCCTTTGAAGTCATATTGCATGGTACCCATTCCCTGGGTCTCAACTCTCCAGGTTTAAGGGATTCTTCCTTCAGCTAAAACATGCATGTGGAACCCAGAGTATGATCCACCGTGTGATCGGGAAACGTGTTCAAATGTGTCACAGCTTTCATACCGTGATACTCGGGTGCAATCTTCCAGATGCTTTACTAACACTCTCCCCACTTGGAGAGTCAGTGCCTTTAAACTCCTGTTTGGCCCAGTTTGCAATTTCTGCGTAAGATGAACAGGAATAGGGAGAACCAATGAGAGACTAGCTGGAGGTGTCTGGACGGGCAAATTTAACTCTCATTTCCCACCAGGAAGAGGAATTAACCAAAGGCTCAGCGTGCCATGCCGGAACCACACTAGGGCCTGAAGCAATCCTGCGGTGTTGCGGCCAGCTCACAAGAAAGCGAGTTGAAGAAAGGAGCTCAGGGGCACTGTCATTCACAAACCTGCAGAGTTATAAATGACAGCTATCGTCCAAAAATATATTGAAGTAAGGCTGTCAAGAGGACTTGAAACCGGGGCAGAATTGCAGGAAACCGATTTCAGGAGGTAGACTGGAATTGCATGTAAAGCATAGGAAAAGAGGCAGAACATACACAATGATGCACTTGGCCAAAAAGGGCGTATGCGTTTTTTCCTGAATATATTCAGGAAATAACGCATACGCCCTTTTTGGCCAACCAAGCGAGCTTGCAAAGGAAATCTGCACTACAATGAAGTGTCACTGCCCCCCGGTCAAAAGGGCCATCTGAAAAAAGTGTAAAATCCAGAAAGGCAGGACAGGCCATGGAGAACTGGGAGCCTTGTTATGCTGATGGGCAGGATGTAAATTGCCAACAGCCACTCTGCAGAAGTGTATGGTGTTTCCTGAAACATCTAAAAAACAAAGCCACAGAGCCTAGGGCACTTCCACTTATGGTCCTATAGCTTAGGGAAATTAAAATCAAAAAGACACAGCCACCCCAAATTTTGGGACGGCTCTGTTTACAAGAACCTCCTTTACAGTACAAGTTCAATATCGCAGAAAGCGAAAAATAGATAAAGAAGTTGTGGTAATTACGTCCAATGCAATATCACTCAGCAATGAAATCTATGTCATCAGGCCCGTAGCAGCATAATGAGTGGTTTGAGCTACGATGATTCTAAGTGAAATAAGTCACACAGAAAAAGAAACATCATAAGATATCACTACTACACGGAATGTAAACTTGGCTACACAGGAACTGAATTACAAAACAGAACAGGGTCTCAAATGTAGAAAACCAACTTATGCTTGCTTAAGGGGAAAGGTGAGTTGGGCTGCTGCATAAAACCAGAGATTGAAATTAGCACAGATACCGTTCCATAAGCCAAATAGGTAATAGACAAGAGCTACTCCTTGCTCAACGAATTGGACTCAACACCCCATATTAAACGCCTAACAATATACCTGACTAGTAAGAATCTTAAAACCTATGGATTTATATGTCTCCGAAAGAGAATCAAGCGTGTGTACAGCAGCATAAACGCAGCAGTGATAGGATTGGTGAGGTTCCGTGAGCAAATACAGAACCTTTGAAGTCATATTCCATAGTACCCATTCCATGGGTCTCAACTCTCCAGGTTTAAGGGATTCTTCCTTCAGCTAAAACAGTCATGTGGAACCCAGAGTATGATCCACCGTGTGATTGGGAAACGTGTTCAAATGTGTCTCAGTTTTCATCCCCTAGTACTCGGGTGCAACATTCCAGATGATTTACTAACACTCTCCCCACTTGGAGAGTTAGTGCCTTTAAACTCCTGTTTGACCCAGTTTGCAATTTCTGCAAAAAATGAACAGGAATAGGGAGAACCAATGAGAAACTAGCTGGAGGTGTCTGGACGGGCAAATTTAACTCTCATTTCCCACCAGGAAGAGGAATTAACCAAAGGATCAGCGTGCCGTGCCGGAACCACACTAGGGCCTGAAGCAATCCTGCGGTGTTGCGGCCAGCTCACAAGAAAGCGAGTTGAAGAAAGGAGCTCAGCGGCACTGTCATTCACAAACTTGCAGAGTTATAAATGACAGCTATCATCCAAAAATATATTGAAGTAAGGCTGCCAAGAGGACTTGAAAGTGGGGTAGAATTGCAGGAAACCAATTTCAGGAGGTAGACTGGAACTGCATGTAAAGCATAGGAAAAGAGGCAGAACGTCCACAATGATGCACTTGGCCAAAAAGGGCGTATGCGTTTTTTCCTGAATATATTCAGGAAATAACGCATATGCACTTTTTGGCCAACCAAGCGAGCTTGCAAAGGAAATCTGCATTACAATGAAGTCTCACTGTCCCCAGATCAAAAGGGACATCTGAAAACACTGTAAAATCCAGAAAGGCAGGACAGGCCATGGAGAACTGGGAGCCTTGTTATGCAGATGGGCAGGATATAAATTGCCAAGAGCCACTCTGGAGAAGTGTATGGTGTTTCCTGAAACATCTAAAAAACAAAGCAACAGAGCCTAGGGCACTTCCACTTATGGTCCTATAGGTTAGGGATATTAAAATCAAAAAGACACAGCCACTCCAAAATTTGGGACGGCTTTGTTTACAAGAACCTCGTTTACGGTACAAGTTCAATATCACAGAAAGCGAAAAATGGATAAAGAAGTTGTGGTACTTACGTACAATGCAATATCACTCAGCAATGAAATCTATATCATCAGGCCCGTAGCAGCATAATGAGTGGATTCAGGTACGATGATTCTAAGTGAAAGAAGTCACACAGAAAAAGAAACATCATAAGATATCACTACTACATGGAATGTAAACTTGGCTACACAGGAACTGAATTACAAAACAGAACAGGGTCTCAAATGTAGACAACAAACTTATGCTTGCTTAAGGGGAAAGGTGAGTTGCTGTGCTGCATAAAACCAGAGATTGAAATTAGCACAGATACCGTTCCATAAGCCAAATATGTAATAGACAAGAGCTACTCCTTGCTTAACGAAGTGGACTCAAGACGCCATATTTAACGCCTAAGAATATACCTGACTAGTAAGAATCTTAAAACCTATGGATTTATATGTCTCTGAAAGAGAATCAAGCATGTGTACAGCAGCATAAATGCAGCAGTGATAGGATTGGTGAGGTTCAGTGAGCAAATGCAGACCCTTTGAAGTCATATTGCATGGTACCAATTCCATGGGTCTCAACTCTGCAGGTTTAAGGTATTCTTTCTTCAGCTAAAACATGCATGTGGAACCCAGAGTATGATCCACCGTGTGATCGGGAAACGTGTTCAAATGTGTCTCAGTTTTCATCCCCTGGTACTCGGGTGCAACATTCCAGACGCTTTACTAACACTCTCCCCACTTGGAGAGTCAGTGCCTTTAAACTCCTGTTTGGCCCAGTTTGCAATTTATGCGGAAAATGAACAGGAATAGGGAGAACCAATGAGAGACTAGAAGGAGGTGTCTGGACGGGCAAACTTAACTCTCATTTCCCACCAGGAATAGGATTTAACCAAAGGCTCAGCGTGCCATGCCGGAACCACACTAGGGCCTGAAGCAATCCTGCGGTGTTGCGGCCAGCCTTCAAGAAAGCGAGTTGAAGAAAGGAGCTCAGGGGCACTGTCATTCACAAACCTGCAGAGTTATAAATGAGAGCTATCGTCCAAAAATATATTGAAGTAAAGCTACCAAGAGGACTTGAAGGCGGGGCAGATTTGCAGGAAACCGATTTCAGGAGGTAGACTGGAATTGCATGTAAAGCATAGGAGAAGAGGCAGAACGTCCACAATGATGCACTTGGCCAAAAAGGGCGTATGCGTTTTATCCTAAATATATTCAGGAAAAAACGCATACGTCCTTTTTGGCCAACCAAGCAAGCTTGCAAAGGAAATCTGCACTACAATGACGTCTCACTGCCCCCCGGTCAAAAGGGCCATCTGAAAAAAGTGTAAAATGCAGAAAGGCAGGACAGTCTATGGAGAACTGGGAGCCTTGTTATGCTGATGGGCGGGATGTAAATTGCCAACAGCCACTCTGGAAAAGTGTATGGTGTTTCCTGAAACATCCAAAAAACAAAGCAACAGAGCCTAGGGCACTTCCACTTATGGTCCTATAGCTTAGGAAAATTAAAGTCAAAAAGACACAGCCATCCCAACGTTTGGGCCGGCTCTGTTTACAAGAACATCCTTTATGGTACAAGTTCAATATCACAGAAAGCGAAAAATGGATAAAGAAGTTGTGGTACTTACGTAGAATGCAATATAACTCAGCAATGAAATCTATGTCATCAGGCCCGTAGCAGCATAATGCGTGGATTCAGGTATGATGATTCTAAGTGAAATAAGTCACACAGAAAAAGAAACATCATAAGATATCACTAATACACGGAATGTAAACTTGGCTACACAGGAACTGAATTACAAAACAGAACAGCGTCTCAAATGTAGAAAACCAACTTATGCTTGCTTAAGGGGAAAGGTGAGTTGGGGTGCTGCAAAACAAACAGAGTTTGAAATTAGCACAGATACCGTTCCATAAGCCAAATATGTAATAGACAAGAGCTACTCTTTGCTCAACGAAGTGGACTCAACACCCGATATTAAAGGCCTAAGAATATACCTGAATAGTAAGAATCTTAAAACCTATGGATTGATATGTCTCCAAAAGAGAATCAAGCGTGTGTACAGAGGCATAAACGCAGCAGTGATAGGATTGGTGAAGTTCGGTGAGCAAATGCAGACCCTTTGAAGTCATATTGCATGGTACCCATTCCATGGGTCTCAAATCTCCAGGTTTAAGGGATTCTTCCTTCAACTAAAACATGCAAGTGGAACCCAGAGTATGATCCACCGTGTGATTGGGAAACGTATTCAAATGTGTCCCAGTTTTTGTCCCCAGGTACCCGGGTGCAACATTCCAGATGCTTTACTAACACTCTCCCCACTTGGAGAGTCAGTGCCTTTAAACTCCTGTTTGGCCCAGTGTGCAATTACTGTGTAAGATGAACAGGAATAGGGAGAACCAATGAGAGACTAGCTGGAGGTGTCTGGACGGGCAAATTTAACTCTCATTTCCCACCAGGAAGAGGAATTAACCAAAGGCTCAACGTGCCATGCCAGAACCACACTAGGGCCTGAAGCAATCCTGCGGTGTTGCGGCCAGCTCACAAGAAAGCGAGGTGAAGAAAGGAGCTCAGGGGCACTGTAATTCACAAACCTGCAGAGTTATAAATGACAGCTATCGTCCAAAAATATATTGAAGTAAGGCTGTCAAGAGGACTTGAAAGCGGGGCAGAATTGCAGGAAAGCGATTTCAGGATGTAGACTGGAATTGCATGTAAAGCATAGGAAAAGAGGCAGAACGTCCACAATGATGCACTTGGCCAAAAAGGGCGTATGCGTTTTTTCCTGAATATATTCAGGAAATAACGCATACGCCCTTTTGGCCAACCAAGCAAGCTTGCAAAGGAAATGTGCACTACAATGAAGTCTCACTGCCATCCAGTCAAAAGGGCCATCTGAAAAAAGTGTAAAATCCAGAAAGGCAGGACAGGCCATGGAGAACTGGGAGCCTTGTTATGCTGATGGGCAGGATGTAAATTGCCAACAGCCACTCTGGAGAAGTGTATGGTGTTTCCTGAAACATCTAAAAAACAAAGCCACAGAGCCTAGGGCACTTCCACTTATGGTCCTATAGCTTAGGGAAATTAAAATCAAAAAGACACAGCCACCCCAAAGTTTGGGACGGCTCTGTTTACAAGAACCTCGTTTACGGTACAAGTTCAATATCGCAGAAAGCGAAAAATAGATAAAGAAGTTGTGGTACTTACGTCCAATGCAATATCACTCAGCAATGAAATCTATGTCATCAGGCCTGTAGCAGCATAATGAGTGGATTGAGCTATGATGATTCTAAGTGAAATAAGTCACACACAAAAAGAAACATCATAAGATATCACTACTACACGGAATGTAAACTTGGCTACACAGGAACTGAATTACAAAAGAGAACAGGGTCTCAAATGTAGAACACCAACTTATGCTTGCTTAAGGGGAAAGGTGAGTTGGGGTGCTGCATAAAACCAGAGATTGAAATTAGCACAGATACCGTTCCATAAGCCAAATAGGTAATAGACAAGAGCTGCTCCTTGCTCAACGAAGTGGACTCAACACCCCATATTAAACGCCTAAGAATATACCTGACTAGTAAGAATCTTAAAACCTATGGATTTATATGTCTCCGAAAGAGAATCAAGCGTGTGTACAGCGGAATAACACAGCAGTGATAGGATTGGTGAGGTTCGGTGAGCAAATGCAGACCCTTTGAAGTCATATTGCATGGAACCCATTCCATGGGTCTCAACTCTCCAGGTTAAAGGGATTCTTCCTTCAGCTAAAACATGCATGTGGAACCCAGAGTATGATCCACCGTGTGATCGGGAAACGTGTTCAAATGTGTCTCAGTTTTCGTCCGCTGGTACTCGGATGCAACATTACAGACGCTTTACTAACAATCTCCCCACTTGGAGAGTCAGTGCCTTTAACCTCCTGTTTGGCCCAGTTTGCAATTTCTGCGGAAAATGAACAGGAATAGGGAGAACCAATGAGAGACTAGCTGGAGATGTCTGGACGGGCAAATTTAACTCTCATTTCCCACCAGGAAGAGGATTTAACCAAAGGCTCAGCGTGCCATGCCGGAACCACACGAGGGCCTGAAGCAATCCTGTGGTGTTGCGGCCAGCTCACAAGAAAGCGAGTTGAAGAAAGGAGCTTAGGGGCACTGTCATTCACAAACCTGCAGAGTTATAAATGACAGCTATCTTCCAAAAATATATTGAAGTAAGGCTGCCAAGAGGACTTGAAAACGGGCCAGAATTGCAGGAAACTGATTTCAGGAAGTAGACTGGAATTGCATGTAAAGCATAGGAAAAGAGGCAGAACGTCCACAATGATGCACTTGGCCAAAAAGGGCATATGCGTTTTTTCCTGAATATATTCAGGAAAAAACGCATACGCACTTTTTGGCCAACCAAGCAAGGTTGCAAAGGAATTCGGCATTACAATGAAGTCTCACTGCCCCCTGGTCAAAAGTGCCATCTGAAAAAAGTGTAAAATCCAGAAAGGCAGGACAGGCCATGGAGAACTGGGAGCCTTGTTATGCTGTTGGGCGGGATGTAAATTACCAACAGCCACTCTGGAGAAGTGTATGGTGTTTCCTGAAACATATAAAAAACAAAGCAACAGAGCCTAGGGCACTTCCACTTATGGTCCTATAGCTTAGGGAAATTAAAATCAAAAACACACAGCCACCCCAAAGTTTGGGACGGCTCTGTTTTCAAGAACCTCTTTTACGGTGCATGTTCAATACCGCAGAAAGCGAAAAATGGATAAAGAAGTTGTGGTACTTACGTACAATGCAATATCACTCAGCAATGAAATCTATGTCATCAGGCCCGTAGCAGCCTAATGAGTGGATTCAGGTACGATGATTCTAGTGAAAGAAGTCACACAGAAAAAGAATCATCATAAGATATCACTACTACACGGAATGTAAACTTGGCTACACAGGAACTGAATTACAAAACAGAACAGGGTCTCAAATGTAGAAAACCAACTTATGCTTGCTTAACGGGAAAGGTGAGTTGGGCTGCTGCATAAAACCAGACATTGAAATTAGCACAGATACCGTTCCATAAGCCAAATATGTAATAACAAGAGCTACTGCTTGCTAAACGAAGTGGACTCAACACCCCATATTAAACGCCTAAGAATATACCTGACTAGTAAGAATCTTAAAACCTATGCATTTGTATGTCTCCGAAAGAGAATCAAGCGTGTGTACAGCGGCATAAACGCAGCAGTGATAGGATTGGTGAGGTTCGGTGAGCAAATGCAGACCCTTTGAAGTCATATTGCATGGTACCCATTCCATGGGTCTCAACTCTCCAGGTTTAAGGGATTCTTCGTTCAGCTGAAACATGCATGTGGAACCCAGAGTATGATCCCCCGTGTGATCGGGAAATGTGTTCAAATGTGTCTCATTTTTCGTCCCCTGGTGCTCGGGTGCAACATTCTAGATGCTTTACTAACACTCTCCCCACTTGGAGAGTCAGTGCCTTTAACCTCCTGTTTGGCCCAGTTTGCAATTTCTTGTGAAGATGAACGGGAATAAGGAGAAGCAATGGGAGACTATCTGTAGGTGTCTGGACGGGCAAATTTAACTCTCATTTCCCACCAGGAAGATGAATGAACCAAAGGCTCCGCGTGCCGTGCTGGAACTAGTTTAGGGCCTGAAGAGATCCTGCGGTGTTGCTGCCAGCTGACAAGAAAGCGAGTTGAAGAAAGGAGCTCAGGGTCACTGTAATTCACAAACCTGCGGAGTTATAAATGACAGCTGTCATCCAAAATTATACTGAAGTATGGCTGCGAAGAGGACTTGAGTGCAGGGCAGAATTGTTGGAAACCGATTTCAGAAGGTACACGGGAGTCGCTCTTAAAGCATAGGAAAAGAGACCGAACTTGGAAAATAATGCATTTGGCAAAAAAGGGCATATGTGTTTTATCCAGAGCTCTCATAACTGAAGGGAGGAGATTCCCAGCAGGCTCCAACTGCCACCTGAGGGCTCACATTGCCAAGGCAACGTGAGCAAGCCAGGCAGGAGTTACCTCACAGCAGAAGTCCCACCTCACAGAAGGGTGAGA